>NC_053492.1:284943937-285243937 GCF_905171775.1 Rana temporaria
CCTGCACTGTCGTCATTGTAGGGGCCCCAGAGCATTACTTTGCCCAGGGGCCCATGATGCTATTAAGACGGCCCTGAGTCCATCCATGTGTTATCCTGACTGGTTTGCTATCCTACCCAGCAGCTCAGCAAGAGACCTCTGTGTGTTTCTAGCAAAGTGCTTACAGATGGTACATGAAGGGTGGAAAGTGAGGGAAGTGGTGCCCTCCAGCAGGCAAGAACAACGTGTTTTCTCTAAGCTCTTCCCAACTGATCAAATCTCCAGACTTTGTCTTATTAAGGGTATGTGGATGCAGCATGCTGGGAGTGATAGATCTGTGTGTGGCTGGGAGATAAGTTCTGGAAGCTCGTGTTATCAGCCCAACACATCCTAAAGAGATGGTGAGGATGGCTTACTAAAGTTCAGAATTATCACACAATACATTCAATTATTATTATATCAAAAGAAAATCCCTGTTCCTTTATTTAATCTGCATATGATTGGATCATTTCTCATATAGAGATGGTGAGGCTGATTTACTAAAGGAGTCAAGAAACTCAAAAATTGTGCAAATGCTTACCTACATTGTCCAATCATGCGAAAAGCAAATTCCTGTAAACTTATTTAATCTGCACGTGATTGGGTCATCTCTAGTAGAGAGATGGTGAGGCTGATTTACTAAAAGAGTCAACATTTTCTGCGCTAAAATTGGGCAAATATTGATTTACTAAAGGACTCAAGAAACTCAAAAATTGGGCAAATGCTTACCTACATTGTCCAATCATGCAAAAAGCAAATTCCTGTAAACTTATTTCATCTGCACATGATTGGACCATATCTCATATAGAGATGCCAAGGCTAATTTACTAAAGGTACAAATGTTTACTTCCATTGTCCAATAATGTGAAAAGCAAATTCCTGTAAACGTATTTCATCTGCACGATTGGATCTTTTCCCATATAGAGAAGTTTGAGGCTGATTTACAAAAGGAGTCAAGAATTTTTACACTAAAATTGTGCAAATATTTACCTTCATCGTCCAATTGTGCGAAAAGCTAATTCTTGTAGACTTATTTCATCTGCACGTGATTGGATCATTTCCCATATAGAGAAGTTTGAGGCTGATTTACTAAAGGAGTCAAGAATTTTTACACTAAAATTGGGCAAATATTTTTTTCCATCATCCAATCAGGCGAAAAGCAAATTCCTGTAAATGTATTTCATCTGCACATGATTGGATCATCTCTAGTAGCGAGATGGTGAGGCTGATTTACTAAAGGGGTCAAGAATTTTTACACTAAAATTGTGCAAATATTTACCCCCATCGTCCAATTGTGCGAAAAGCAAATTCCTGTAAATGTATTTCATCTGCACATGATTTGATCATTTCCTACACAGAGAAGGTTAAGGCTGGTTAACTAAAGGAGTCAGGAATTTTTACACTAAAATTGTGCAAATATTGACTTCCATTGTGAAATTGGGCAAAAAGCAAATTTCTGTAAACGTATTTCATCTGCACATGATTGGATCATCTCTAGTAGCGAGATGGTGAGGCTAATTTACTAAAGGGGTCAAGAATTTTTACACTAAAATTGTGCAAATATCTACCCCCATCGTCCAATTGTGCGAAAAGCAAATTCCTGTAAATGTATTTCATCTGCACGTGTTTAGATCATCTCAATTAATATTCACACAATTTACTGTGCAAAGCTCCTCAGCTCATTTCATTAATCAGCCCCGGTGCTAGAGGTTGTACTCTGCTGGCAGGATCTGTCCAATTTCTAATACAAGCAATACTTTTATATACACAGCTAAACAAAATAGCCTGCTTAAATAAGCACAAAAGTAACTTTGTAATTGCAAATTGTATCCACCAGACTAATCTTCATTATCATCATTGCTGTTTATTCAGTACTTTCATCAGCTTCATTAAACCAAATAGACACAGTGAGGCTGATTTATTATTTCATTTATTTATTTATTACAGGTACTTATATAGCACTATCAATTTACACAGCGCTTTACATATATATTGTACATTAAAGGAGCTTACAGTCTAAGGTCCCTAACGCACATTCATACATACACATACTAGGGCTAGACAGAAGCCAATTAAATGACCAGCATATTTTTTGGAGTGTGGGAGGAAACCAGAGTACCTGGAGGAAACCCACGGAGGCACAGGGAGAACATGCAAACTCCATGTGGGTAGTGTCATGGTTGGGATTTGAACTGATGACCCTACTCATAGGTGTGCGCACAGGGTGTGCCAGGTGTGCCTGGGCGCACCCTAATCACCCTGTGCGGTGCAGATTCCCCCCTTATATTTCAGAATGAAGAGCGGTGGAAGGGGCCAGTAAATATGTCATTTAAGGGCCCCTTCCATTTCTGATCAGTACCGATCACTTACTGTGATTGTAAAAAATAAATAAAATAATAATAATAATAATATATACATATACACACACACCTTTTAGCTTTGAGATGCACACCCTAATGCAATAAGCTGCACACATCTAAGACCCTACTGCTGGTAGGTGGAATTACTAAAGGAGTTGAGAATCTTCACTCTAAAATTGTTTGAATTTTCACTTCAATTGTCCAATCCTCTGAAAAGCACATTCCTCAACTCTTGAAATCCCAAATGTGCAGAAACTTTTTATTGGATTGGATAAGTGACTTGAATATTCATAGAATGTTGAGCAACAAGTCTCAATTCCTTTAGCAAATCAGCCCTACTGCTTTTGGCTGCGTCTAGACTAATTATAGAGGTTTTTCTCTGTTTGTTTTGAATGTGTCTTGATTTGGATCTCATTACAGCTACAAATGAAAGTATCTAAATGCAAAAACTTTGTTTGTTTGGGATACAGTAAGGAAGGGTTAAAACCCCTGTGGGGGTTTTCTTTCTATGTGTCCCATTTGAGGACAGTTCCCTGCATTTTGTGTCCTTGGGGATATAAGAGAAATTACAAGGAAATCCCACTTAGACAGTTGTCACCATGGGTGTCCCCATTGTAAGACATTCCCTACATTCTTGTTCTAGTGGCAATGGTCACTAAAATAAATAGAGAGGGGAACCTTCCCATGTGGGACACAGGTAGCAATAAAAACCTAACCGGGGTTCTGATCCTTTCATATTCTATCTAAAATAACATTTAAAAAAAATTGCCTTTAGATTTCATTTGAATTAATTTCTACTGATGTGAGATTTAGAAGGCACTTTGTTATCACAAACGTTTTGTAGGGTGTGAGCAAAAAAAATTGGATCTGGGACTTTGCCATACTCCCAGAAAAGGGACAGAAATGTGTCACCTTACAAATTGTCATTTTCTCTGTTACAAAGTAGATGAACATTTCTGTAATGACACTTTGGGGATTATTTACTAAAGGAAAATTCACTTTGCATTACAAATGCACTTGGAAGTGCAGTCGCTGTAGATCTGAGGGGGACATGCAAGGAAAATAAAAAACAGCATTTTTGCTTGTAAATGATTGGATGATAAAATCAGCAGAGCTTCCCCTCATTTCAGATCTTCCAAGTGCACTTGCAATGCAAAGTGGATTTGCCTTTTGTAAATCAACCCCTTTGTGTTACAGAAATATGGACTGTGTAGGAAGTGCAGTAGAGTGTTTTTGTGATATAATAAATGAAAAAAAAAAATATTATAACTATAAATATTCAGACTTTATATAGTACCAACAGTCTTTCACAAAAAAAAAAGTACACCTAAAAAAAAAACAATTAATGGAAAAAGAATTAGGAAAACCCTGCTCACAAGAGCTTACAATCAGCAGGTATGTTCAACTAATATAATTTGGTCAGTAAATGGTGACTGTAATATAGAGCAGCAATTACCAGTTGTATTTATTTCATTTGCGTAAACCAATATATTTTGCCTTTTGATTTCTTTTTTTTTTTCCTTAAATAAGCTTTTCATTAAGTAACTGACAGAGGAAAGCACATTTTAATCTCCAGTTATTTATCCCCATGCTCATTTTCATGTTATACAAGCAGAAAACACATGATAATGTAATGTGTTATCGTGGAAAAAATTGCAGGAGCACTCTGCTACTGTCCTTATCACCCTGACCACATACATGATGGAACAGAAGTCACTGCTATCAATTCTGGGTCTTATAGTGCCCTCTAGTGAGTGATTGTGGAAATGGCAGGGACTATAAATTCTGCATTGTAAGGTGGCTTTACTACTAAACCTTATTTTAATGACTATAAACGTTGTTACAAGCACCCATCTCACATTTTAAAGCATGTAGCTCTGACACTAACAGTTCACCGCAATAATTTCAATTTTGCACACGCATGGAAAAAATGTTAAGTTTCTTTAAAAGTCTTCACAATGAAAAGCTACTTGGTACAAATAGCAAAGCATTATCAGCAAGATTAAACAGTAGCAAAGATAACACCTTCAAATCAGCATGGAAAGTAAGAAAATATGGATTTTTTTTTTATATATAATACAACAGACATTTGACATATTACACATGCAAGCAGAATTTTAGCACAATGGGGTTGATTTACTAAAACTGGAGAGTGCAAAATCTGGTGCAGCTGTGCATGGTAGCCAATCAGCTTCTAACTTCAGCTTGTTTAATGGAGCTTTCATAATAAAACTTGGAAGATGATTGGTTTCTATGCAGAGCTGCACCAGATGTTGCACTCTCCAGTTTTAGTAAATCAATCCCGGTGCAGTGCTCTTTACACTTGTACATAAGGTAGTGTTGAAGTGTATGTCAGTGTAAAATAATACTTAGAAAAATAATTAGTACATTTTTCCGGTACATGCACATCTCCCCTTATTTTATCCCTTTATAAATGATGTGCACACAGAAAAATACTTATTAATCTATTAGAAAAACAGTGTGTCTTAACTCGCTATTTGGGCTGTTCACATGGCAAAAGAATTAGCATTTTGTGAAATAATTTTACTTTAGCTTAGTGAATGTGGTAAAAATTCACATTGCATTGAATTGCAAGCTGGAAATGTTTTTTATTATTATATTTTTACTTGTACATGATTGGATGATGGACGTCAATGGAGTTTCACCTCATTCATTACATCTAGGGAAATTTCCATTATAAAGTGCAACATCCCTTGCAAAGTTTCCCAGGCAAACACTGCAGTTGCCTGCACTCTATGGGGTTGATTTACTAAGGGCTCTTTCACACGGAGCGGATCCGTATTGATCTACCCCGTGTGTGTCCGTCTGCTCAGCGGGGATCATCCGTAAATCCCCGCTAAGCTGTCGGCGGACAGGGCGGTCCCCGCACACTGTGCAGAGACCTGTCTTTCCTCCGCTCTCCCCTATGGGGAATCGGATGAATACGGACCGTGTGTCCGTATTCATCCGATACGGACACACGTATCGGATGAATTTTTTTATTAACCCCCCTGGCGATATTCCTGAGTCTGACTCGGGGTGAGATTTTTGGGCTACGATCGGTAACCCCGAGTCAGACTCGAGCTCGCCTCGTTGAATCCATAGGCAGGGTTTACTTACCTTGTCCCTGGATCCAGCGATGCCACCGCGCTGTGTGAGCGAGCGGGACCTCGCTCGATTCACACAGTGCCTCTGTGTGCCGCCGATCTCCGTTCCCTGTGACGTTACGACGCACGGGAGCGTAGAACAGCACCAAATTCAAAAAGGTAAACAAGCACAATACATACAGTATACTGTAATCTTATAGATTACAGTACTGTATTTAAAAAATACACACCCCCCTTGTCCCTAGTGGTCTGCCCAGTGCCCTACATGTACTTTTATATAATAACTGTTCTTTCTGCCTGCAAACTGTAGATTGTCCATAGCAACCAAAAGTGTCCCTTTATGTCAAAAATGTTTTTAGAGCAGCTAGAAAACAGCGATAATAAATTAGAATCACTTGCAGAATTGTGCGATAGCGATTTGTGGGGAAATTCATCATAAAAAAATAAAAGCAATGACAGCGACAATTCTGCAACTGAGCAAATTTCAGTGATTTTGAGTTGATTACATTATTGAATCATTTTTATTATAATTATATTATTATTTGTTATAATTATTTATAATTATTTATTATATTATAATTTATAATTTTGTTTTTAAAAAAAAATCATACCCGGGATGCCTACTAGACTCTTGTTTGGTCAGATTTAAGTGAGTTATTCCTAAGAATTACAGACCTACAGTATAAAACGCCAAATTTCCTTGCAAATAATGGTACCGCTTTCAGCACCTTTTTTCTGAAATAATCATACCGCCAGGGAGGTTAAAGGTATAGCGCTAACAATTTACACAGCGCATTACATATATTATACATTCACATTAGTCCCTGCCCTTGAGGAGCTTACAACCCAAAGTTACGCTAGCTTGATGCAAATGGAGGCTAAGCATTGGTATTTGTTGCTGGAAGCATATGAGTATACTAAGTGTGCTGTGCATAACACAGTTCTCAGAGCAGAAAAAAATTAACAGAAATCATGTTGGTGCTTTTGCGAACAGGCTGCCTGAGCTTCTTCAGCATATTGTCTGGTGTATTTCCTTCGCTTAGGCAGCCCAGATGCAGCGCACAGGCTGTCATTAACACATACAGTACTCGTGAATATGGTGGTACTACAAGTACAGAGTATGGGCATTTGCAAAAATATACAATTTTCTACCCAAGTACAGCGGTGCACAGTCATTCATGTTAATGACAGGGTGTATGCTACATCTGGCCTGCCTGAGCAGAGGAAATACAGCTTCACTTTGGCTGAAGAGCTCTTATACTTACATTTTACTGTAACAACTAATGTACAGTAAATGTATTAAATATTTTGAATATTAAAGTAGAATTCCAGCAAAAGCCTTATTAGTCTTAAAATGCTCTCTTCTAACACCTATACTAACTAACCAGTGTAAGAAAGATGTATATACTTCCCTATTTTCGGTCTGCTCTGGTCTGTTCACATGATCCACTGTGTTAGCTGCTGGGAAAAGGAAAGATGACCCAACAATGACTTGGAATTGATGACATCACTCATAGGTTATCATGGTACAGCTATTGTTGACCGTCGCTCCTCTCCCCAGCAGCCACCACTGGCCAACACAGGGGAAGCAGGTCACATGATGAGACCAGAGCAGGCTGAAAATAGGTAAGCATATACATTTTTCTTATACAAATGAGTTAAAGTGTAAGTAAACCCTATTATTGTTTTCAGCCAAGGAAGCTGCCATCTTGGCCTCGGTTTAATCTGCAACTGCCATAATGCTGCATATGTGATCCATTATAACACCGGTCATTGGATGGTTTGACAGTTTGGTTGAGAGCACAACCAATATAACAGCTAGCATTGCCGGCATGCCGGGAATGTTAACTGTTTTTTGAAACTATAAAATAGAAGGGTTTACTTCCGTTTTAAATATGGGTATTAGGAGGGGGAGTGAACTATTTAAGATTAGTTAGACTTTAGCTATAATTATACTTTAATTGTGACACAACTGCAAAATATTTAGCAAAATGCACAATATATTACAAAATAAACATTATATTTTATAAAGAGAGCTGCTATATTGTAGAAGTAAGCAAAAGCAATTACAGTATGTTCTAATGGGATGCCTAATTGGGTAGATCAAATCCCCCCAATAGCTGGGGTGGGAGAAGGGGGGGATATAATGTAGAAAATATGTCTTTTTACACACACACATACAGTGTGCCTGGTCTTTAATGCAACAAACTGTCCTTTTCCAAAAGACATTGGTAAGAACACAACCTATCATTTCATCAAAGACAGCTGACCAATCCTAAGCATTTGCATGTATGCCTATAGAAAACAATGAAGGAGGAACGAGTAAATGCATCCAGCAACAACACATTTTAGGGAGAAATAATAGCAACAAGGTATTTCAAGATGTCAAAACATTATTGCACCCCAAAAGAAGTGTTTTAAGTGAATTACAGACATTCAATTATTTCCTGATCTGACTTTTTTAAATTCAGTTAATAATGTTAATTAATGTTCTTGGGTACTTTTATATTCTGTGTATTGTTCTTAATAAATAATAATTATAGTACCATTTCTGAGAGGACAGCCAAATAAAAAGTTCATAAAATCAGTTTCCAATTCTATAAACTGGGTGTGTCAAGCCTCACAGTGTAGAACAATCCAAAAATGTGTACTTCTTTCTTGGCAACTCCTGGTTTATGCCTGGATGTTTATCTTGAGTGTTGAGTATCAGGCAGTCCATATACAGTTCAAAAAGAATAAATATATTTCTTTAAGTAGAACTGTGACCTCCCACTAAAATATATGTTCTGCAGCACTAATCATAAATGCATCTATGCTTACAGTTTTCTTTTAAACCCTCTGCAAAGTTCTACAAATACCTGCAGTGCCTGACAGTGAAGTCCACCTAAGCCCCGGTTCGCACTGCTTTCATGCAACTTGTCATGCAAGAGTTCAAAGTCGTATGACAAGTCACGCCCCATTAACGGTAATGGAACCATTCTAATTGGTGTGACTCAAGTCACTCCGACTTAGAAAAAGGTTCCTGCACTACTTTGGTGCGACTTCAACACCACTTGCATTGACTTCTGTTAAAGAAGCCGTATTCAAGCTGTGATGAAGTCGCACAAGGATGTCGGATTCAAAGTCTCACGACTTTGAAGCCGTGGCAGTGTAAACAAGGGCTAATTCAGCTTCCTGTGATAGTGTGCCAACAATGCCATTCTCATATAGGCTGTGACTCCCTACACTATAGTGGGATGAAGAAAAGGAAGTGGTCACCGCTGATAGTCTTTAGATAGTCAAGCGGCTCCTGGCCACATCTAGTCTTGCCCACTGCTTTCTGGACTGATAATACTGCCTCTTTTGCTGAAAACCTCCTATTTTGAGCTTCTGTATCTGGAAGGGGGAGCATGTTTAACACAAATGAAGCAGAATTTGGCTCAGTCAGGCCTCGTACACACGGCCGAGGAACTCGACGTGCCAAACACATCGAGTTCCTCGGCCAGTTCAGCACTGAAGCCGCCGAGGAGCTCGGCGGGACGAGAGCTCCCATAGAACAACGAGGAAATAGAGAACATGTTCTCTATTTCCTCGTCGAGCTCCTCGTCGGCTTCCTCGGCCGAAAGTGTACACACGACCAGTTTCCTCGACAGAATTCAGCCAGAAACTCGGTCGGAAGCTGAATTCTGCCGAGGAAACTGGTCGTGTGTACGGGGCCTAAGGCAAGGTAAAGGAAGATTGAGCCTCAAAAAGTGACTGGATTTGGTACTTGATGAAGATGCAGGAACCTTTAGTTACAATTTAAGTGCCAATCACACAATATGCTTTGGGCTGTGCTGGACAACCCTACCCAACACTGTCTGAATGCATAGACAAAGCTATTTGCCTTATGTTCTGTTAATACAGCTGACACCACAGTACTGCAGTGGTGTGCATTGCAAAAAAGTGCAACATTCTGTACTTTTTTTCAGTGCAATGTGGTGTGACACAGTATACAACATTGCAACCGGCTGGAGTGATTAAAGATTAATTAAATGGTAGATTGTGGCATTTCAATAAAGTAAAAAAAAAGTAGTATCTGCAACATACCAGTACCGCTCCCTTCATAGCGCACACCAGCAGTGATATACCATACATGTTGGTGTGAACGATTGCTAGTGGGTACTAAAAAGCACTTTGTAAATGTAAAAATGTAAAATCTGCCTGTGATCAGATTCCATAGCCTTTAATATTCTATGGAGAAGTGTGAAAAATACAAATACAGAGCACTGACTGATGTCAGTGAAGATGGAGGATTGGAGCCAATCCCTGCACTCCTGTGACAAGGGTCAGATATCTTTCCACCTGTCTCTTGGTAGGAAGTTATCTACTTTTCCATTGCTGTTGGAGGTGCTGGCAGTCTCAGTCTTGATACCCAATTAATCCTCTAAGTTAATTAAAGGTATATTACTTGGGTGACAATGTCAGCTAGTGCATGCCATGGCTGTTAATTCTGTCTAAATCACTGATTCTGAACAAGTAGTGTGATATGTGTGACCCACAGGTACTTCTAATGGGTTTAGAAGCTGCGTGTACTTCTTATAGTAAATTCATAATAATGGTTCAATGTTTTAGAAAATCATACATAAACACACCAGTAAGTATTTTTTGTTACAAAAAATTATGTATTGCTGTAAAAAAATCATGCAATCTGAGGTGAAACCAAAGTAAATGCACACCATGGCATACTTAAGATCAGGTGATCCATGCCAGGGAGTACAAGTAAACATTTGTGCCTTTAAATGGCATATACTTCAATAAGGTCTAATGTGAGCGAGAAAAGAAGAATTAGTAAATATATATAAAAACATAAAGTCAGCAGTTGAGCCTGGCCAGGAGTTCTTCATATGCCCATGGAGTCATTGAGCCTCTAGCTGAGTATTTCGCATGTAAATTAAATAGCACACTGACAACGTCTTTTGCCTGTGAAAATAAATACATTTTAAAACTGTCGTTCAAAAAATTATATGATAAAAAAAAAAAAATAGAAAAAATGTTAAAGGGAATGCATCACTGAACCAAATGCTAATGCGCAACGTCATAAATCCTAGAAACAATGTAGATTTCAGTTTACTGAGATCATTGAGAAATTAATTCTGAATTGTTTATATGAGTAATCAAGCTTTACACTTTGTTTTATTTAACAGCTCTTATAAATGTGGTGCATGGAAAGCATTTAGAAGTTACAACTTTTGTACTGTACAAAATATCTATCTTTATATGGAAGTCATGACTTACAACTTGCATATAACATCACCCAATGAACTTATCTTAAGCACTCCTTAAGTCCAAAAAACAAAATAGGATACTAATTTATGAGCAGTAAAATAAAACAACATAACAAAATTAATTTGCTAAATGATTGTTGTACGACCTAGTCTAGCCTGTTTCATGTGATCCTTACAATATAAAATGCTGGAACTAAAAATGTGGAAAGTATCTGGTCTGCAAGCTATTGCCTTTAAGCACTGGAAAAAAAATGTTAGGTTGTTTTAGAAAAACTTGCTTAAGAACTATTATAAATTTCCATGCATTAATTTTAGGAGGTAGTAAAAATTCCAAGCCTATTCCTCCCCATCTGTAACATGCAATGTTTCCTTGCTGGCTCAATGCAAGAGATCAACTCAACTACATTCCACAATTAACATGTGGATTCCATTCTGGACCTTCTCATTTATTACATACTAACTCTCTCTCCCTCCCTCTGTGTTTTTCCTTTTTCTATTATATGTACCATGTATTGAAAGCTACACTAAAGGTGTTACAAACTGTGTATTCTACAGGTACAGCATATTGGAAACAAAAGTTAACAAAGCTGACTCTCATTCAAGGATATAATATGTTAATGCAATGGGAATTTTGTGAACTATTGGTTAAGTATCGAAATTATTTATTTTGCACTTTATGGTAGTATTTCTCATTGAGGGGTTGAAAAGAAAAAAATGTATACGAAAGTTTTTGAGCAGCGATTATACATTTGGAAGTACATGTATAAGGGGCAGTTGCTAAGTATGTGTTGATATAGTTAAAAAAAAACATTGTTACTGGGGTATGTAAAAATAAGGACTACTTTTAGACATACAATTATGATAAATGTCTTGATCAACACCACTGATGTTTTTAGAATTGTATTACTTTGTATTGTGTATACAAAATATATAATTCACGACTTACTCATAAAAAAAATGGGATTTAATATTCCATTGACTTAAGAGCGTGTAAAGTGAAACTGTATTTAAGTCTATTTGGTACATTCCAAGGCGCCCAAATTGGTGATCCTAAAGGCGCCTTTCAGACACAGTGCGGCTAGGACATGCTCTCCAACTATATCATTCCTTGTCTACATTCGCGGTCTTGGTTTTAAGAATATCTTTTATGAATTATAATGATGTGGCGTCTTCTGGGCCAGGCCCGTTGTACTTGCTTTGAAATGTTATGCTTCAGTATTCCGATAACTGGGTTTACTGAAAATACATTAACATTTTATTATGAACATGAACTAGATAGACGTTATAAGTGCCTAAAGTATTTCTCCTGACCAATTGACTGTAATAAAATTCCAAATTGGTCTATTTCTTTCCAATTGCCAAGTGTACAGTTTTAAGGAAAATCACTCACTTTAAATGTATATCTTCAAATGTTAATACACTTAATCCTTTTTAGTAGATCCTTTAATGCAACTGGATTTTTCAAGACTAAAAACAATCTGGGAACAGATTTAGAACTCATTAAAATAAATTACAATACTTACACAAGGCTATAAAACATGAATACAAGTTACAAAAAGTAAAAAAAATTGGTGCAGTATTCAAAGACTAGTAACATGTCCTACATATTTTTGATGCCTTGGCAATAGTGCTTTCATTATGAATATCAAAGCCTTGCAACTGACCAAACATATACATAAGATATATAACGGATTCTTATGCTGCGTACACACGATCATTTTTCGACTTTTAAAAAACAATATTTTTCAGCCTCTAGAAAAAAATATTTTTTTTCCAACTTCATCATTAAAACGACGTTGCCCACACACGATCGTTAAAAAAAATGCTCTAGCAAAGCGCGGTGACGTACAACACGTACGACGGTACTATAAAGGGGACGTTCCATTCGGATGGGGCAACCCTTTGGGCTGCTTTAGCTGATTTTGTGTTAGTAAAAGACGATTCGCGCTTTTCTGTTTGTTACAGCGTGATGAATGTGCTTACTCCATTACGAACTGTAGTTTTACCAGAATGAGCGCTCCCGTCTCATAACTTGCTTCTGAGCATGCGCGGGTTTTTAACGTCGTTTTAGCCCACACACGATCATTTTTTACAACCCGAAAAGCGGCATCATTTTAAACGTCGTTAAAAAATGCAGCATGTTCGAATTTTTTTTTTGTTGTTTTTCAGAACCCGAAAAATGATGTAAAACCCACACACGATCATTTCAAATGACATTTTTTTAAAACTTATTTTTTTACATGCCGAAAAATGATCATGTGTACGCGGCATTAGAGTAGCTGTGAAGGTTAGTTGAAGTGGTAAAATAAACTATCAGAAATATCCAACATATCAATGAAAAGCAGGAATTAAAGAAAATACCAAGGCATGGGTAATGCTTGGATACTCTGCCTCTGCCCTGCTGACTACTGGCTGAGGGTTTCAGATTAAAAAATTCAGTTGGATGGGTTAGCTTGCATTGAGTCCATCTGAAGTGTCCTACTTTGCAAGAAACAGGATACTTACCTTGTGGTTACCTTTTATATTCATTTTCCTGGTCTTCTCATGTTTCCCTTTTTCTCCCTCTTTTTTGTTTATAAAACATTATATATAAAAATGTGATAACTGTTATTCAAGAATACTACTTGATTGGAGGTGAATCCAGATGGGGCTTGGTCCTAGGTTTATGATTATATTTACCTGGATCACCTATGCGTAACAGTAGTTCCAGCTTGATTTAGAATGTACCAGGAAGAAGTCCTCAATACCTAAGGCATATTGTGTTATAACGCTCGTGGTAGATGTGCTATATGTCAACAAATGGAATGCTGAAATTATTTTTGATGTACATGTTTCTCTATTGCTTATTTTAATGAAAATGTTACTGTTAAAAAAAGAAAATACCAAGGTCTTAGCACTCTTTAAATGTTACTCCATATCCAAGGGTCAGATACAGTCCCAATACATAACCCACATGACTTTTTCCTTCTATACATGGACTTATATTACATACTGCACCTGACTTTCCTTACATGAGCAAAACTTCTTAGTCTATAGCTGTTTGGCAATTTTCAAGGATTTTGTCAGTTTTTTTACATTTTCTCTCTCTTGCTTGTAATGCTAAATGTACTAATCCTGTATAACATCTGATATGTTGGTATGTTGGTAGCATTACTACTGCTGCCATAGGCTACATACCTAGTAGGCAGTTTGACATGTAGGATCTGAGCAGTCATATTTATGCTTAGATTCTGTCACCATAAAGAAGAATGCTCAACTCAAAAGGCAAATGTTTATGTTTAAAAATAAAATATTGTATTGCTCTCTGAGTTCATTTGTGTAGTTGTCAATTATCCAAAGACAGAAGAATGTTATGAAATTCAGGTTAATCAGCAGGTGATCATCTCATGTCTATGGAAAAGGTGGTACATATCTACTTTATCAATATTTTTAAAGCGTAACTCCACTTTTGTTGAGAAAATACACCCCCCTCTGGGTGATCGATGTACATTGGAAGGGTTATAACAAACTTTGTTTCAGATTCCTACCTTTTGTTATTCTGAAGAAATCCCTGTGTGTTCCTCTGTGCCTCTGTTCTGAGTAGGTCTCATGTCAGGTTACTAATGAGAAAATCTGCTGGGCCTGAATCCCTTTAGACGTGTTCCTATTGAAACTATCTTTCAAAAAATGACATTATTGTTGCAAGGGATGCCTGAAATCCAACTTGTATCTTAGTGCAGACTTCTGGGAAAATTGGTGAGCCAATTACAGAAGCAGGAAATTATGTTTCTGGGGAGTGGTCAGTACACACACTGTGTACAGAAAAATCCAGGTAGCCATATTGCAATGTAATCTCAGAAAATTACATTGGCTGCAGATTGGTCATTTTTATTAACATTTAGTTACAAAATGATTAGTGTCATAATCATATGCACTATATTATTTTTTCTTTATTTGTTATTTTTTTCCCCACAAAAGTGGAGTTACCCTTTAAGTATCTTTAAGTATCTTTCTCAGCAGAAAAACACCTGTACCCTTGTGTGCGCCAGTTGTACAAATTAGTTAGGTCTAAAATACTTCATGGGAGTTTCAAAACTGATCCAAAAATTCCTTGATTAATAGCATAACTTTAATATTGGCATGTGGTCATAAGCAGCTAGGACCTGCACATGAAGAGTGGTATAAATGTGCAAAACATTCTGTAAGGCCTCGTACACACAACCGTTTTCCTCGACAGAATCCATCAAGAAACTTGGTGGCAGAGCTTTTTTGCCGAGGAAAACGGTCGTGTGTATGTTTTTCGTTGAGAAAACTGTTGTAGAACTCGACGAGAAAAAAAGAGAACAAGTTCTCTTTTTCCTCGTCGGGAGTCTCAATTTCCTCGCCGTGTTTCTCGCCAGGCTGGTTTATGACGAGAAACACATTCGTGTGTATGCTTAGAAACCCGCGCATGCTCAGAATAAAGTATGAGGCGGGAGCGCACCTTCGGTAAAAGTAGCGTTCGTAATGGAGATAGCAGATTCGTCACGCTGTAACAGACTGAAAAGCGTGAATCGTCTCTCACAAAACTTTTTCTTAACACGCAGTAACATGAGATTAGCAAAAGCAGCCCCAAGGGTTGTGCCAGTGGAATAAAACTTCCCCTTTATAGTGCCGTTGTATGTGTTGTACGTCACCGCGTTTGAGAACGACGAGATTTTGTCTTGACAGTGTGTATGCAAAGAAAGCTTGTCAAGATTCTCGACAAGCCTGACAAGGAACTCGTCGAGGAAAACTATGTTTCATTTACGACGAGTTCCTCGGTAGTGTGTACGAGGCCTTAGTTTAATTGATTTAAGTTCTCTTAGCAACTGTGGATGTTTTTATTGTCTAGAAGTATTTTGCTCAATTTAAAATGCTCTGTGCGTTTTATCTCATAGGTACCCATAGGTTTGTTAGCCAGCAGGTTACATATGCCGTTAATGCAACATATTTGTTTTTTTACAGACGCATCTCAGACCTAGTTTTTTTCAATGCAGGATTTACAGTACATCATTTAATTTCTGTGTAAAGAATAGACATGCCTGAGCTATATCTGAAAATGCAGATATCTTGCAGTTTACTATACTCCACTTTGCCTTTTCTTTAGAAATATTTGGCCAAACTTCAAGCTAATGACAGAACATCCTTTTAGTTACCTATCTATTATCTAAAAATAGTAAATATATGTGATATCTGTCTGCATATTTGCTCGGGGAGTCCAGACGGCATAAGGTATGGCTTACGCTTTACGAGGGCGAACCCTCTGGACTCCCCGGCTATCTGATTCCAGTCTAATGCGTTTTGCAGGCATCTATTTCCATTGATGGAGTGGTGTGAACGCTAATATTTTAACTTGTTTGTGAGTAGTCATCAACTTTGTAAATTTGTTTATTAAACCTTGCCATTGGTAATGCACGAGGTGGGTGCGCCTTTCTTTTCCTTTTGTTTATTTTTGTAATTTGATTTCTAGCAGTCTTTTGTCATATGTCTCCATTCAGTAAATATCTTCTGCAGAACATTGGCAACCTCCAACTATGCCTATATAATATCTGTAGTCTCTGACCTTCTTCTGTAGTATGTCTGCAGTCTCTGACTATCACTTTTGCGTGTCTGCAGTCTCTGACTATCTCCTGTAGTATATCTGAAGTCTTTGGCCGTCTTTTATAGCATGTGTGCAGTCAAAAACCAAATCCTGTAGCATGTCTACAGTTCTTGGCCTTTTCCTCCAGCATGTCTGTCGTTTTTAACCATCTACGGTATCATGTGTGAAGTCTTTGACTATCTCCTGTAGAAGGTCTTAAGTTTGTGACCATGTCCTGTAGTATGTCCGCAGTCTCTGACCATCTCCTGTAGCTTTTCTGCAATCTCTGACTATCTCCTGTCTGTAGTCTCTGGCAATCTACTGAATCATGTCTACAATCTCTGACCACGTCCTGTAGCATGTGACCATAAATTATAGCATGTCTGCAGTCTGATCATCTCCTGTAGCAGGTTTCCAGTCTCTAGTCATCTACTATAGCAATCTCTGACCATCTGCTTTAACAGGTCTGTAGCCTCTGGCAATCTACTGAAGCATGTCTACAGTCTCTGACCATGTCCTGTAGAATTTCTACAGTCTATGAACATCTGTGTAGAATGTCTTCAGTATATGATTGTCTACTATAGCATATCTGAAGTCTGACCATCTCCTAAAGCATGTCTCCTGTCTCTAGCCATCTTCTATAGCATGTTTGCAATCTCTAACCATCTAATATTGTATGCATGCAGTCTCTAGCCATCATCTGTAGCATGTCTACATTCTCTGGCCATCTCTTTTAGCATGTCTATTGTCTCTGAATATAGTATTTTGGCAGTCTCTGACCATCTTCTGTAGCATGTCTGCAGTCCCTGGCAATCTCATGTAGCATTTCTGCAGTCTTTGACCATGTCTGGTAGCATGTTTCAAGTATCTGATCATCTACTGTAGCATGTCTACTATGTGACCATCTCCTGTAGTGTGTATCCAGTCTCTGAACATGTCCTGTAGCATGTCTGCAGTTTCTAATTGGGTCCAGTCACATGTCTGTCGTCTCTGACCATCTAATTTAATAGGTATGCATTCTAACAGTTGTAGCAGACCTTATGCTGAAAAGTATGTATGGTATTTTCGTAATGTCAGGTACCACACTTGAGGATCTCTTTATATAGTAAATTGGAAGTTACTGATCAGGGAAATATCATAGAGAAGTAACAGTATGCATAACTGATTTAAAAGGCAACAATTTCGTAATATCATGCATAGACCATCTTTTGAAATGTCTGTGTAAATAAAAGCTAAATTACGCTAACCAGTACACAATATATATATATATATATATATATATATATATATATATATATATATATATATATATATATATATATATATATATATATATACAGGGTGGTTGAAAAAAAAATAACTCCTTATTTTAAAAATCTTATAATACATTTTTTAATAATTATTTTTACAAAAAATTAATATGAGAAGAACACACATGGAGTTTTATTTAAAATTGGATATGTGAACCAGCATTCGCCTGCAGCTCAGGAATCGCATCAACTGATCTTGTGGGGTGGCAGAAATAACTTCTTGTAGTCGCCCTTCAAGTTCTTCTAAAGTCTTTGGTTTCATAGAGTAATCTTGTTCCTTTTTTGGAGAACATCTGTGTCCTTTTGTCTGTGAGTATAATCTTGCACCAACCACTATCTGGAGACTTCATAAAGCTGGAGAGGCCTTGAGAGAAATCACATCGCAAGGGTAACCAGAGAGGGCAATCGGCCCGTACAAGCTTTGGAGACCCACCCATCGTAAGATGAGGAGTGGGTCAACGTGTTCTGGTAAGAGTACCCAGTTATTTCTTCTCTCGTAAAAGTCTGATTGAAGCGTGCTACTGAGGATATTTATACAATCAAAAAGGACTATATATATGTATTATTCCCAACAGGGGATTGGACTATATATAATTTATGTGAAGTTAATATCATCCCATATGATTTAAGATGTTCCCCCAAAAAAACTTGTTTTGAACCTATAGCTCACCTGCCTTTGCAGGTTAATTGCTGTAGTGTGTGTTTATTTGAGAGTACCATCATCTCTCTCCTGAGTCCCTAACAGGACTTAACTGGCAACAGGTGCATGTTGATCCTCTGAGGTTCACATTCACATTAACATCCACACAGGAATATTTGTCTCACAGACTATTTTTGCATTATAGGCGTTTATTTTCACTTCACAAGTTTTATTTATTAATTTTGAAGGATTTACAAAATTCTCAATTACAAATAATTGTCACTACACCTCACGGTGTTAAGTACACATTTGGATTATTTCCAATCTTATATTATCTCTCTCCTTTTGGTTCTTACCAAAGTAGAGTTGAAATATATTGGCGCTACACTTCTTTTTACACAATTGTTCCTTTAACCAACCTCAAAAAAAAAGTCGCAGGGTGTTAAATCAGGGCTTCTGGCCAGCCACTCATGCGGGCCACGTCGACATAACCATCTCCCAGGAAAATGTTCATTCAGCCATTCACAACAATAATAGCAAAATGTGGAGGAGCACCATCTTGCATAACAATCAAGTCTTCAATATTCTCCCAGGTATTAACAACTGGCCAGATTTCATCTTGCAGCATAGTGAGGTACCTTTCGGCATTCATGGTAAAACAACAATACAGATTTAATTGGCATAGATTAAGGAACATGCATTAAAGAATTGAGAAAAAAGTAACTTCATATAAGAAAAATCATAAATAGTTTAAAATAGGGAGTTACTTTTCAAGCACCCTGTATATATATATATATATATATATATACACAATATGTATTTTCTGTAAATATTGTATTTTATTTATGAAGCTATATGGTTGTTGATATATAGGCAACATTAATTCTATTATAAAGTAGTATATGGTATGATAACATGTAATATTTCATAATAACTACAAAGGTATAAAAATGACTTAATAGATTAACGGTGCAGAGAATCAAGCTCAGTCTCAGCTATTTAAATGACTATTGTCGTAAAACTTTATATGATGATTTTACTGCTGCTGACAAGCTGAGAACAGCAACTCGCAATTCATTTTTTTACCTAGTTCTCTTCCTTTTGTAGACTTATGAGGCAATTAAATGATGGGCAAGAAAAGCCTATGAAGATTTTTTTTTTTAAATTAATTATCCATTAATAAATAATCATTTATTTTTTTAAATTACAGCAACTGCAGTGAACTTAAAACATAAAACAATGTAACAAACGATATGTTCAGTCTGCAAGAATAATAAGAATAATAAGAATAATAACTTGTAAAAATGTTTAAACCTAGGTGACCATTTTTCCAGATGTTGAAGCTGTTATAGCTGCAATGGGTGGGCCAACCCAATATTGAACCCTACGGACTAAGACTGAGATGCCATTAAAGTTCATGTACGTGTAAAGGCAAATTTCCCAATACTTTCGGTATTTTAGTGTGTGTGTAAATATATATATATATATATATATATATATATATATATATATATATATATATATATATATTTACCAGATAGAAAATTTTGAATAACAACACCGCCAGACAACGTTTTTTATTGCTGTCCCTATAGCCAACCTCCCTTCACTTCCTGTCTAATGAAATCGATGTCACCAGAACCACGAGGGCCTGTGTCATTGTGCTTTTGCTCACATCAAAGCTGCTTCTCTTCTTCTCCAAGCAGGTCACCTGAAGGTCAGATGCACCTGTAAATGAGCTCTGGATGATCTCAAAAGCTTCTGAAACTGATCTTACATGCAAGAGAAATGCATATGAAAGTCCCATTGACATAGACACTTAGGAATGGAAATGTTTCTGAAGGAGCAACAGACAACAGTGGTTCAATTTTTTTCTGATTTTCTCCCAAAAAATTATAATATTTGTGGGTATTTGGCTTCATGGTAATATCAGCACTGGTATGAGGAAGGAACAAAGGAAAACACCCCCTGCCTAGCAGGACTCTGCATGCTCTGTAAAAGGAGTCAGAGAATGGGATGTGTCAGAGGGTACGTTGTTCTGTTTCACAGGAGCTGCTGCATGGTTGGTCAGTAACTGTACTGATATTAATTTGAAATGCCAATTCTCAGAATTCACAAATTATAAATACATTTAAAGTGTTACTAAACCCACAACAGTAAAATCAGTCTGTATATGCAGTGAAGAATGCTTGTTATACTCACTATGGGACCTAAGGAGTTAATGCTGTACAATGTGTAAAAGGGCTGTTTGATCCTGTCTTCTCTGATCCTCCCCTTCTTCCACAATCCCTAATCCATCTCTTGATAGTTCAATGCCTTAAGGGCACTCTGCACATGCTTAGTTTGGTGTGTATTGCTAGAGAGTTTTTTTTTGGGGGGGGGGTGCATGTGATCAGCACTGTCCAGACAGAGGGTCAGGGGTCCTATAGACTCATAGGACAATCAGAAGAGAATGAAAACTCCTCCTACAAACTTTAACCAGACACTCGTAGAAGTCTTAAGACTGCTATATACTGCTGGTGAGAAAAGGCATTTAGCAATTTATATTTACTAAAATATTTGCATTTTTATGTTCTGTGTACTGTGGGAGACCATATATAGTGAATGCAGGGAGCTGGGTTTAATAACACTTTAACAACAGAATTAATAAAACTATTATTAAAAATGATTTATATTTTATATATATATATATATATATATATATATATATATATATATATATATATATATATATATATATATATATATATATATAAACTAGAATGTATTGGGTTGACTGCAGATTACCTGTATTGTGTATGAACTTTATTTTCCCTACAGGATTATTTTACCCCTTTCTGCTCACAATTTGTAGATGATGCCCCATGCTGAGGGTACATTAATCTATGTTGTTCCCCTTGAACAGGTAGCATTTGACACTGTGAACAGTTGTTAGCTTAGCACCTTGGCTGTTACAGACAGCTTTGGTCCCTATTAAAGAGCTAAACATGCAGGCTGGGGGATTACCTCACAAATTAAGTCTTCAACATATCATTGTAGTCTGAAGATGGCAGTGTGCCTGTGTTTAATACTATAATTGTTATATACAAATAAAGTTTAAAAAAATGTAACATGTTAAACAGCTACATACCTGATGTCACTCTTATGGCTGTGAGTGCATTTCTACTTTTAATCTTTTTATTTAAAAACAAGTTCTACACTATGCCACTGCATTCCATTCCTTCACTCCACTCAACTGAATGAGCAGCAAGACTGGGACTGTTTGAGCTACAGAGAATAGGGCTTTTCAAAGATTGCTATATTATATTTCATGTTGTTTTATATATCTATTTTGAGTTATTTTAGTAACCTCATATATACATCAGTTGAATCTGTTTCTGGGATCTCTTGTACGGATTAAACTAAGCTGCAACTTTGTTTCAATTTGGTCATCTGATCTCTGTAAAAGGGGTAGGATCAGATTTTAGATTGGCTTATCTTCATCTTCAGCAGAGATTATGTGACTAAAGGCTTAGGTATTTGGTCATGTGATCAGCAATGAAGGGAGCCTGGAGCATTACCTTTTTCAGGAAAGGTAGTATTATAGTGTTTGTTAAGGTGCATTTTTTTATGCTATATTTCCCACTGATATATAACACTAAGCTCCCCAGTGGATGTCATTTATAATATGCTATATAATAGCTTACTTCAGAGCGCCTTTCGGCGCTCAGCTGACTGCCCGCTGATCTTCTCTCTCAATGTGATAGCTGCAGGGGGAGGTGCTGGGAAACCCCAGCGGGCAGTCAAATAAGATAACTATAGAAGAAAAATGCTGTTATATTTAGAGCAGGTTAGGCAGATCGGGGAGCTGACAGGCAGATAGGGGAGTAGGTAAGAGGGAGACAGAGATATAGGAAAGCAGGCTGCGGATGATGGAGGCACGTACTCTGTCTATGATGTCAGGGCTCAGCAGACCTGATTATCATAGTCAGTTTACAGGGGGAGGGTATAGCCAAGCAAGATCACCCAGGTATTTCAGGTGATACGGGGGGGGGGGGGCAAATTACACAGCACAAGAACTGTGCTGTACACACATGCTTTAAAGAAACAGGATCAATATTTTTTTTTTTTTGGGGGGGGTTAACAAATGCTTTAACGTTGTTTGAATACATTTATTATTTGTTTATCCATAATAGCAAGACTGTAATATGGGTTTAAGTATTGATAACAATTTGATTATTATTACTGAATGAGGGTCTTGATCAGCCTTTCTCAACCTTTCTGGTCTCAGGGAATCCATGCTAAAACATACTGGGGTAGATTCACAGAGTAGATACGACGGCATATCTCCAGATACGCCGTTGTATCTCTGAGATCCGACCGCCGTAAGTCTCTTACACCGTCGGATCTTAACTGCATATTTACGCTGGCCGCTAGGGGCGTGTACACTGATTTACGCCTAGAATATGTAAATCAGCTAGATATGCGAATTCACAAACGTACACCCGGCCGACGCAGTACATTTACGCCGTTTACGTTAGGCTTTTCCCGGCGTAAAGTTACCCCTGCTATATGAGGCGTATATGCGGCGCACCAATGTTAAGTATGGCCGTCGTTCCCGCGACGAAATTTGAAAAAGTTACGTTGTTTGCGTAAGTCGTCCATGAATGGGGCTGGACGTCATTTATGTTCACGTCGAAACCAATGACGTCCTTGCGGCGTACTTTGGAGCAATGCACACTGGGAAATTCCACGGACGGCGCATGCGCCGTTCGTGAAAAACGTCAATCACGTCGGGTCAGGGTTGATTTACATAACACACGCCCACCTCTTCACAATTTGATTTAGGCGGGCTTACGCCAGCCTATTTACGCTACGCCGCCACAACTTTCTTTTAAGAATACGGCACTTGCCTGTAAAAGTTGCGGAGGCTTAGCGTAAATAGGATACGTTACGCCCGCACAAAGAAACGCCATTCTACGTGAATCTACCCCACTATATCTAAAATTCATGATACATGTGATGGTAAATGGGAAGAATGCTTCTTAAACTTGAAGTCATTGAGAAGAAAACCCCATTACAGATAGCTATATAAGATCACTGGTGTTAGTGGGAACCTTTCTGAGAGGTGGAAATTGCTCATCGCTCAAGGAACATCCTAGCAACCTCTGGAGGAACTCATGGTACCCTGGTTGATAAACCCTGATCTGTAGCTTTGTGGGTCATTATGCCCTGATACCCTTAGTAGAATTCTCTTGGAGGAAAGTTCTCATTTGTTAGCTTTTTTTTCAGGCCTCCGGGTGTGTCTGCATTGGAAAAGCAACATGGTGGTCAACAGAATATTAGTGTATATGTCTATAATATTTAGTCAGCCAGGTCATTTGTCAACATCTCACCACCATTTAAGATTTATGAGAGCCTTTAAAAAAGTAAAGTCGTGCATTCTATCCTGGGCTCCTTTACAGGACAGTCTGCTGTAGCTTTGCCTCTCATTAACTGATTGACAAAACTCCAACTGACGACTTACTGCAAATCCTTATATGTTTTAAGACTTCTTTACATGCCTTTGACAGAATTTTAATGCTTGTGTCTTCTCTCAGAGGTGCCCTGTCACACGCTCTCCTTGGTATACAAATCGATATTGGCCCACACTCATAGCACACTCCCCACATAAACAAAATATGGTCAAGGGAGTTGGATATGAGATCCCCCTTCCTCTTCATTCATAAATTCTCAGTTTCCAGCTACGCTCAAGAGAAGAACTTTAAACTGCTCTCTGGGTGGTACCATGACTCGGTTTTAAATAACCATATTTTTCCAACATCTTCAGACATCTGCTGGTGTTGTTGCAGAGTGAGGGGATCATACCTGCACATCTGGTGGAATTATAACCTGATCTGCTTGTTCTGGCCTACAATCTTTCAGATATATAATGATATCCATGATGAGTCCCTTAACCCTTCCCCTACAATAGCCCTGTTATCTATTTTACCAGGTTCTGTTAAATATCAAAAATCTAGCCTTTTGAGATTTTTCCTCTCAGCAACTAGGCAGCTAATTTCCAGATTTTGGAAATCTACAACCACGCCCTCCCTATCACTTTGGGTAGAAATAGTAAACAATACTATGCTTATGGAAAAAACGCAGACTAGGGAAATGAATACTTGGGAAAGGTTAACACTAAGTGGTACATTTGGATGCACTACTCCACTTCAGAGAAGATACTTAATAGACTCATTCATTAGGCTTCTATGGGAGGTAAGTCGGGAAGGAATGGAGCGAGAGATACTATCTTTCTACTTTTTCGTCCTCATCAGCTTTAGTCTCTCCTCAATATTCTCCTTTTTTGATTCCCCTTCAAGTTAAATTACTACCGGGAAACCTTGTGTCTACCACTCCTATTTCTCGCTAATGACTTTGTCCTCTTTCTTTCATCCGCAGTTTTTTTCTTTATTCCTATTATCCTTATGTGCATTGTTAATTATTGTTTATTTAGTGTCTCTTGACACTGCACTGAACTTCCATCATCATAAGTGCCTTGGCAGTATTACAGCCATCCACGATTTGGACCCCTACCTTTGGACCCCTACCTAA
Source organism: Rana temporaria (assembly GCF_905171775.1). Classification (NCBI taxonomy): domain Eukaryota; kingdom Metazoa; phylum Chordata; class Amphibia; order Anura; family Ranidae; genus Rana; species Rana temporaria. Next base: position 284,968,773 of record NC_053492.1, read on the forward strand.
CCTGAAGACATCTCTATATACGCAGATGTTAAAGTTGTTGTAAAGTCAGAAGGTTTTTATCCTAATGCATTCTGTGCATAAAGACAAGAAGCCTTCTGTGTGCAGCAGCCCCCTTCAGCCCCTCTAATACTTAACTGAGCCCCCTCTCAATCCAGCGATGTCCACAAATGCCTTGGCTGTCTTTCCTGACTGTCTTTCCTGATTGGCTGAGACATGGCAGTGCTGCCATTGGCTCCTGCTGATGTCAATCAAAGTCAGTTAGCCAATCAGGAAAGAGAGGGGTGGGACCGAACCGCAGCTCTGTGTCTGAATGGACACAGGGAGCTGTCACTCAGCTCGGTTCCCTCCATAGCAAGCTGCTTGCTGTGGGGGCACGTAACAGGAGGGAGGGGCCAGGATAGCCAAAGAAGAACCCGAGAAGAGGAGGATCAGGGATACCCTGTGCAAAACCACTGCACAGTGTAGGTAAGTATAATATGTTTGTTATTTATATAGAAAAAAAACTGAGACTTTACAATCACTTTAATCATTGCAATTGTCTTGGATTGTTGATTTAGACCGTATTCATACATTTGTGTGGAAAGTGTCGAGTTTTACTCATCATTTTATTGAAGATTTCGCTTTGTATTACTCTTGAATTCTTTAATAATAATAAAAACATATTCAACCTAAAAAGGTATAGCCAGTTATAGGTCTTAGGAGCATTTTAGTAACTAAGTAGAAAAGTGTGGCCAAAATAAATCACAAATACATTAATTGTTTATGAAATTAAAATAATGCTGAAGTAGCATTAAGAGTGATATCCCATGTTACTAAATGGGAACTTACATAGCACGTTCCATGAGATTCCTTGCAGTACTCAAATGATCTGTTGTAAATATTTGTGTTAATCCTTTTCGCTGAGATTAAACAAAGTGTAAGCAGCAATTCCAAAAAGATAAGTTCTAGTTAATTTTAGTTACTGTGAAAAGCTATGGCTCATGTCATGCTTGGGCAGAATGGTTTAATGCTCTAAAGAGAAAGACAAAAAAAAGCATAATGTATCAGCAGCACTAAAGAGTGTAGCTGCAGTAATGGGAGTTACACTGTGTTATCATTAGCAACAATAATTGCAGATGCCGGAGACTGTTATTCTAACTAGTGATGCTTCACGGTCTGTATGAAAAACGTGTTGGTAAATCACACAGAAAGAATGTGGGCATTGCACTTTGAATCTGTTCTGTTTTTTTTAATAATAGGCTTTGACTGAAATCTCTGAAAAGGCATTAAGGGCCACTATTATGCTTTAAAATATGCATCAGTAAAAATGTAAAAATGAACTCCAGGCTCATGCACAATTTACCAAAAAATGTTGGAATGTTGAATATAAATAAGAATCTAGCAAACCTGGAACGTATCAGATTTACACATTTCTCTCTGTATACATGGTTGTAATGTTTTGAATGGATGAGAGGACCTCATAGAATATCTAAATGGAATATAACGTGTTTTTGTTAAAACTCAAAAACAAAAGTTTTGAAAAAGTGTTGTTCTTTCATAGGTAAATATAAAATATTGCACATTAAATATTGTTATGTATTGTTGTGCATCTTCCTGAATATCAAGAGAATGTGATACACAGTGATGCCATGTCAAGTTGCAGTGATCAGGCCTAGGAATTGGCTTCTAGACCTGAGCACTGTATCATGGGAGGAGGTCACATGCTCCTCCACTGAAGAGGTTGAATATCAGTGTGTGAAGCCTCGTACACACGACCGAGGAACTCGATGGGCGAAACACATCGTTTTCCTCGTCAAGTTCCTTGTTAGGCTGTCGAGAAACTCGACAAGGCAAGTTTCTCCATTCCCGTCGAGGAAAAAGAAGACATGCTCTCTTTTTGTCTTGACAGGATCCTCGACAGTTTCCTCGTCGAAAAATGTACACACGACCGGTTTCCTCGGCAAAAAAAAAAATCCCAGCAAGTTTCTTGCTGTTTTTTGCTGAGAAACTTGGTCATGTGTACGAGGCCTTAGTCTAGTTTTCTTTTCAAATAAACATTTCCTACAGAATGTGTCCATGACACCCAAATCACAGAGGGTCATGGTCCCAGCATTGTCACTTGCTGACGGTCCCTGTCTAACTGAAAATGCAGACTGGTGCTGTTTGGATTTTCAGTTAGGCAGGGACCGACAGCAAGTAAGCAGACAATGCTGGGCCCATGACGCTCTTTGATTTGGGTATCATGGACACATTTTGTATGAAATGTTTATTGGAAAAGGAAACATGTACAAAAATAAAATAAATGGCACAAAGGTTCAGTTTAGAAAACATTCACAAAATTGTACAATTAAGTTGGGCAGAAATCATTTTAGATGTTAGCTATTTTTTGAAAACACATAAACTTCGAAGGATTTGCCAAAAGTAATTTGCCCATTGAAGGCAAAGTGTCTTTGTAAACCAACCCTGCCTAACATACTCACACACTAATACTCAACCTCTTCGGTGGAGGAGCATGTGACCTCCTCCCATGATACAGTGCTCAGGTCTATCAGGCCTAGAGGCAAACTCCTAGTCCTGAGCACTGTAACTTGACATGGCATCACTGCTCATTTTAGGCTCCTTTTAGGCTCCAACACAGTTTTTTTCCCCAGTGGCCCAGAGGAAAAAGTGGCAGGGGAGCATCAGAGGGGTGAGTATTAGTGGGGCTTTAAAAAGGCATGGTCACTAGACCTCACAGTGACAATGTCTTCTTAAATTCTCCATTTATAGGACTACATAAAAGAAACAACAGAGTTTATTCAATAAAGAAGTTCAAAATATATATGTAAACATCTGGAAACAGATTTTTTTGAGATTTCATATTTTTTTAAATTTTTGGCAGCAGTAAATTTCGTTTCACAGGTGGTCAATGCACCTGCCCAAATATAAGACATATGTATGCATAACAGAATGACTTGCGCAGACGCAGCGGTTTTATCCCAAAGCTAAGAAGACATTAATAATCTTATCACCAAAACATAACACTAAATTACTAAACTCAGACTTGCTGCGGCATTAGTTCAGCAGTAAGATGTGACATACTGCTGGTGGTAGTGTACTTGTAGTGCTGGTGAATGTAGATTAGTGATTGGAAACTAGACATCACCTCTGGTCCTAGTCTTCCCAGTTTTGCACCATCAATCAAAGCTTTGCTTCCTCTTTGTGTATCATCCTAGTATAAAATTTCAGATCACCTGCATCTTCAAATAGATTACTGCCGTTTCTAGCTTTAGGGGACACAGTAGACACTGCTAGGGATGATTTACTAAAGACAAACAGACTGTTCATTAGCAAGGGAATGTTCCTTTAGCTGAATGTGGTGTATGTGGTGTGGTGCAGGGGTGGACTGACAACTCATGGGGCCCCCAGGCAATAGGAGATTATGGAGCGCCCGTGCAATAGGAGATTATGGGGCCCCCAGGCAATAGGAGATTATGGGGCCCCCAGCAATAGGAGATTATGGGGCCCCCAGGCAATAGGAGATTATGGGGCCCCAGGCAATAGATTATGGGGCCACACAGTATACACACACACACACAGGGCTTTTTTTCTCAGACAATAGGTGCAGGAACTCCCCCATTTACGAGTCAGCCCTTTTCTCCGCCCCCTACCCACCTCCCAGTACCGTCCCTTTTAGACAATATAGAACCAAGTATCATTTTGTGGTGCTAAGTAATTTGTATGGAATTTGGTAATGATATAAAGAAAAGCAGTAAAATAGATCCTCTGCAGCCAGCAGCAATAGATTCCCCCCTTACAGCAATGGACCACCTACAACAAAATTTCCCCGCCAGCAACAAAAGACTCCCGGCAGCATCAACAGATCTCCGCACAGCCAGCAATAATAGTCTATCTGGCTGCCATCAACAATAGACCCCTCCCCCAACAGTAGATCTCTTTCAGCAACAACTGACCCTCCAGCAACATAAGACCACCCAGCAACATAAGACCCCCACCAGAAACAATAGACCCCCCCCATGCAAAAATAGATCCCCAGCAGTGAGCATCAATACCCTGCAGCACACCCCAGCACCCCCTGATATTACACACAGTCAGTCCAGGAGGTGCCGGAACTGCGTTCCCCCGCGTTCCCGCTGAAAAAAAGCCCTGCACACACACATACGGTATACATACACAGTACACAAACACACAATATACACACACAGTAGACACACACAGTATACATACACACACTGAAATGGTACTGGAGAAGCTTGGCAGCTATAATCTTGGGATTTTTTTTAAAACTCAGATTTTTACATACTGTCCCTGGTTTTACTGAGGCTGGCAAGCCTGATGGGGCCCCCTAGTGGCATGGGGCACTTGGGCAGTGCCCGAGTGCCCGAATGGTCAGTCCGCCCCTGGTGTGGTGTGAATGTATGTGGTAAAAACTCTCTTTGCAAATAAATCCTTGCATTGATTGGATGATGGAAGGTCGGCATAGCAAGCGAATGGCTTGTACGTGAACACCGGTTCAACAGAAACAGGCCTTACGTCTGGCTTCTGTCAAAAGGGCATGCTGGAAAACCAGCAGCTGACCGGCATCCGATCAGCACTTGCAACCAATGGCTGCAAGCATGACCAGTCTGTTCTGGTGGGGGGCATTCCCCATGTCAGAACCCAATAGCACAGATCATACGAACATACAGTAGTTACTAACATAGTTAGTACAGTGAGCTACTCATTTATTTATTTATTTTCATTCAGCCCGCTGGATATAGGATAGGATATAAATACTCTTGTCTTTCCATCAATGAAGGTATTGGGAAATTGATTGACAAACATTTTAACATTCTTTATCTACATTTATTTAACTTTGGTGTTTTTAGATTCCTTGGAGTTTTTCAACGGCCATAAACATCTGAGTGTTGTATCACCGTGCAATTATATGTGCATATATATAAATGGTAATTCCAGGGTATAACTTTATACTGTCAATGTTTTTTCTTTGTACAATGGAAAAACAAAAATCATGACTCAGTAAATATATTTTTATGGCCATTCCATGAGACAAGCAGAAAATAAAACACCTTTAACAATCATCTTCCATCTGTTACTGTTTTGTAGGTTGCGCAATCCATTTATAATAAAACATATTTTATTGTTTGAAACCATAACAGTTATATGATACATGAAATAATCCACTGCTGTATTATGCGTGTTCATACAGTAGATACATAAAAGTACACCGATGTATAAAATACAAAAAAACACCAGGTGATGGGAGAAGAGATTTAGTAAAATAAATTACATCTATAAGGTTATATAAAGCTATGCTTTGGCTCCAAGACACTTGGGAGATAAGCAAGAAAGTTATTTGCTTAAGATGAAGTCTGATCAAATACCATCAGAGCAAACCATGGGATCCAATGCTGTTCAAAGTAATACATGTCTGACCTTAGAATGTGCATAATATTTTCCATGTGTAAAACCCACCAAACCTTATCTGCCAATATTTGATACGTTTCTCCAGGTGCCTTCCAGTACACATCTAGTGACAGCACAATGAAGTTCAAGGATACAAAGTGCATACTTTTTTTTTTTTTTAGGAGAATCCTGCAGGATCAGTGAATATGTGTGCAGATCCACTTGGGAAAATTTTTGTTTAAGACATAATACCCTGCATGACCTTTGAAATATGGTCACCGGGCTTAGAAGGGCCCAACAAGGGGCTCTTGGATAAGCCACCCCAATCACTATAAAATGGGTGGGAAGCTATAGTGTTAGTGTATTGGAGCTGCTTTGAGGATAGGATAAGAAAAGATGACAAATGTCATAGGAGGAGTATAGGGTCATTTAGAAAAATTGTCTTCAGTTACTAGTTGTTAGCTTATTGGGCAATGAACCATTTTTGTTAATGTTTGTTTTGTATGGTTCATTTTAGATGTGTGGTTACTTTTAGCTGCTGCCACATCCATATCATCCATAGCAAACCCATCCATAGCAAAGGATATGTGTATTTTTAATGTCAAAGTGGTTCCAAACACACACTGTTTAATTTACATTGTCCCTTCTATTTCTATTTATGAATGATGGCACTATAATTATTTTAATAAAAAAAATCTAAGTACCTTTTTCCTAATCAATATGCAGCTGTCACATGACTCAGCTCTTTCCCAGCCTGTCTATAGGGAAACATAAGTCCTTTGCTGCTGGTCACAGGTTAATAAAAAAAAACAGCCTTTGCAATACGGAATAAAAATAAATAATTAATATCTATAAACTGTTTTAAATTGTCATACAAATATATATTTGAAATCAAATCTCTATTATTTTTTCGCAATAACATGATGTGGGCAGATTTCTGCCAGTCACATGATGTGTCCTGCCCCTCCAGCCTGTGTGTTAGAATAAGAAGGGGGTGAAGCCTCCATTATTCTACATGTTATATACCGCCCCCCATTGTGTTTATCTGGCCAGTGGACATGGAGAAGGTTGGGAGGGAGTGAGCTGTCATTTACCACTGTGTATATGCCCACATGTGTGACTCTATAGTCACACAGGCTGCTTAGATGTGATAGGGAGGAAATGCTCAGCATAGAAGAAACTCACTGAAAACTGAGCATGTGCAGATTTGCCACCACAGCCGCATAATCGCTAGCTGAAATGGAGACATGAACAGAAGGTGGATATAGAGAACAGCAGGGTCAACCAGTTTTTTTTTTTTTTTTGCAAAATACAGAAATTAAATCTCATAGTGACTCATGCAATACAGCATTTATTGATAGTTTATTAATTTTATTTTTGTTTGTATTGATATATATATTTGCAGTGGCAGTGTCCAGCTTTTCCTGCATTTTTAAACAGTAGTTTGCCATTTAGGCCCTATAAATGGCCAGAATTTAATAAAAGGATAGCTCCCCTGATAGACTTAAAAAGGATTTGCCTCTACGTTCATGTTTGATGAAGGTCATACAGGATTTGAGAAACCCTTGGCAAATCTAAACTGGGCAGATTTGGCCATCCCAATTTTTATTCATTTTTAAACTCATGTGTATCTACTTAAAATGCTTCTTCTTTGAAGATGAGCCAATGCTTAGCTAGTGCATGAGTTAAAAGTCATAACCTGTTGGTGGAAGTGACATGCTGTGCTTTCTTATGACTTTAGGACAATTTATCTATGCAGGACATATTGGAGATGTCAAAGGGTTTACTCAAAATTTAGCAATAACTTCTGCTCCAGCTGTGTTCTCCAACAAAGCGTTAAATTGCCTGAAACCAATCCATATATGAGCAATGGTTAGGTTATTTGATTAAAAAAAGTAAGGTGTGAATATGTTATATACGTTTTTTTTTTCTAATGGTAATAAATCCGTTCAAGGGGCAAGTGTCCTAAGGTTGTGCTAAATGTCACTAAAATGCATCTTACATAGAACATCGAAACTGATAGCCAACAGTGTCTTGACTTCTTAATACTGAGGCTAGTTTATATTCATTAATGTGCACATCTGGATTCTAATAATCAGGCCATTAGACCATTGGACTACATTTTTTGAGATATGGCCATTCTAGCTATGGCTTGTCTTGTAAACTAATATATACACTTGATGGTTTATACTCTTGTTTTGTATTGTAAAAGTTTTTGTAGCACCCCTGCTATTGTAACAAGCCAGCTTGGCCTGAATGCAAATCGAGATAAAACATAAAGAAAGGCATTTGAGATAAAACAAAAAAAAAGAAAGAAAGAAACTGGCTTACAAGTGACCCCACAGTTACCAGAATACTATATTTTTCATTATAGTAAGCCTTTAGGTGACTCTAATGGGCATATTCCAGATATTTCCATCCTAGCAAGAGCTCTTAAAGGGTTTGTAAAGTAATTTATTTTTTTATCTTAATAGCTTCCTTTACCTTAATGCAGTGCTGTTTTCATGTCCTCATTTTTTCTCTCGAGTTGCTGTAATTCTTCTCTGTTCTGGACACTTCCTGGTTGTCTGTTTCCTGATAACCACAGTACTGGAAGCTTTCTCTCTGTTGTCACTAATCAAGGAGGTGTGATTACTGTGTGTCTAAAACCCCTCAGCACCAATCAGTTTCGTTTTCCAAAGCATCACTGCCCTGTATTGGCTCTGTGGCTCTGTACAGCAGAGGCAGGAAACAACATGCAAAAACGAAACTAGAACCTACAGGTACATTATATGATTGATTGTTATATATTTTTTATCGTTTTTAAAAGGAATCAGTTAACTATTATGTCTCTATACCCTGTAAACAGTCATTTCAGCAAAAAAAAATGTTTTATTTACAACTCCTTTAAGCCTGGTACACACAAGCAGATTGTTGGCCAACCGAGCGTCTGATTTTTTTGTGTTCAGGGAGTGTGCCTGGATCGGGCAACAAACACGAACGTAGTGTCATACTACAAGGAATTTCAGCTCTTGAGCGTCACCCTTTGTGCCCCTTCTGCTAATTTTGTGTTTGGTGAACATTGATTCTGAGCATACGTGTTTGTACTTTTGACTTTTGTATGACAGACTTGTGTACTGACCATCAGAAAATCTGAAAACAGACCATTGTCCGCAGAAAATTTACTAGCATGTCATCCAAGTTAGAAAGTTGGACAACAGTTATCTGAAGGAACATACAAATGGTCAGATTTTAGGCCAACAGACAATCCCTTTCCAACAATCTGATTGCGTGTACAAGGCTTAAGCCTAGGCAAAGTGGAAATATTTCATATTCTGTTTTGTTCAGAAATGTTTCAATATTCCTCAGCCTAGGCCAAAATGCTCTGGAACTGGCATTAGAATAAGCAATACTAAACTGAAGATGATAATGGTGATGATGATGACTATGATGATGATGACAATTCTGATAATAATTTTGTTTTATAAATAATTGTATTTGTGGCCTTAAATATATTTCAAGTATTTCCCCATAAGGTTACAATCACCTAAAATCAAGCTGATCTCTTTACCTCTCTGGATCTCTGCAGCTGTCTCTCCTCTTACTCTCTCACTCGTCAAGCCATTGTTGCATAAGGGTTGAAATCCCTCAATTATACCAAGGGCATAAGTTGTTTCAGATGGCAATGTATAGTGAACCTGCACACATGTAGGTTGTATATTCCCCAGATGACAATAACTCTTATGTAATCCTATGTAGGTTTTTAGCTTTTAGGTACATATGTGATTTATTGTGGTATCTGTGTCATTACATATAGTTCTATTGTACACAATAAGCGCTAAAAATGATAGATGGGATGTGTGGCAACAAAAGGCCTATGGGAAAACATATAGAAAAAAATCAACGTCAGAAATCTTTACAAATATGTATACAGGAAAAGCTTGTCTATCTCATTGGTCATCAACTTCGTGACATTTTTTTTTCCACATCACAAATATTTTACAGATGTGTGAAAGTGACTACAGCTGGCTGACAAAAGCATGTTTGCCTTTTTCACTTATTTTTTTTTTTTTTTATACAATCATATACAGATTAGAGGAACCGAGATGTGGGTTTACACGTTCAAACTTTTTCATTGTTAATAATTTGTTGATATAATGGACATTTACAAATGTTGCATTTAGAACCTCTGGTGCCGTGCAACCAACTAGTTGTTACTGCATACTTGTGTTTATTACATGCTTCTTTTATCAAGGTACCTACATACATCCTCTTTTCTCATGAAAGGTGCTACTCCTTGATTGTAAGCTCTAATGAGCAGGGCCCTCTGATTCCTCCTGTATTGATTGTATTGTAACTGTTACCCTTGTGTTGTAAAGAGCTGCACAAACTTTTGGCGCTATATAAATTCTGTATTATAATAATAATAATAATAATAATTAGGGCTGTGCGTTTAACGCGATATTAACGGCGTTAACGCAAACCCATGTTAACGCCGTCAATATTTTTATCGCGCGATTAACGGGGGTGGACGTGCAGAGTGTGCAGCGGCGCGGCGCGGCTTACCTTCTCGCTGGATTCACAGGCAAGTTACTCACCTTGTCCCTGGATCCAGCGATGCCACCCCGCTGTGTGATCGAGCGGGTCCTCCTCGCTTGGTGGGTCCTCCTCACTTGGCGGGTCCTCCTCGCTTGGCGGGTCCTCCTCGCTCGATTCACAGTGCCTGTGTGCCGCCGATCTCCGTTCCCTGCGACGTTACGACGCACGGGAGCGGAGAACGGCGCCAAATTCAAAAAAGTAAACAAACACAATACACACAGTATACTGTAATCTTATAGATTACAGTACTGTATGTAAAAAATACACACACCCCTTGTCCCTAGTGGTCTGCCCAGTGTCCTACATGTACTTTTATAAAATAAAAACGATTCTTTCTGCCTGAAAAACTGTAGATTGTCCAAAAGTGTCCCTTTATGTCAAAAATGGTTTTAGATCAGCTAGAAAACAGCGATAATAAATTATAATCACTTGCAGAATTGTGCGATATTTGTGGGGAAATTCGTCATAAATTAGATAGATTAATCGTGAGTTAACTATGACATTAATGCGATTAATCGCGATTAAAAATTTTAATCGTTTGACAGCACTAATAATAATACTTAACACCTTGGGGCTTCCACAATATGTTCACTAAAAGATAACCTCAACATGAAACCCAAGTTTGGTCCTCTGGTATACTCCTAACATTCCACACCTTCAAGGACACCCATCACCCCAGGCCAAGCTGGCAGGCAAAAGTGCATGCCCTTTGTAATTTGTAATGTGCCATGGTGCCAACCGTAGATTTTTTTTTCCGTTTAACATCAGATTTATAAACAGATGTTTAAAGTAGAACTATAGCCCAAACTTTTATATATATATATATATATATATATATATATATATATATATATATATATATATATATATATATATATTGGATAGAGTAAGGGAGGCTTATAACCCCTCTCAGATTTTTGCCATCTGTGTCCCATAGGGGAGATTTTCCTTCACTTCCTGTCCCATAGCCGAAATAGGGAGCGAGAGGAATCCCATTGTGTCACCAGGGTTACCAAAACTAGTCGCCTTTGGAAAGATTTCCCCTCTACTACTATTTTCTTCTACGTTCAATGATAATGGTGAACAGGACAAATAGAGAGACTGGCAGGTGTTCTAGTTCCTCTCCACGCTGTCCAAAACGGAAAAAAAATATAAGTTTTGCCTTTGTTTATACTTTATTATAATTTTACAGGATTTGTTGCCAAACTTTATTTTATAATTAAACATTTGTTTTAAGATGCATGAAGTTTAATTAGAAAGCATGAAGATCACGCTTGCCTTTGTACATTTTGAAGAATGTGTTAATTCTCTGCTTAAATTACTATTGTAGTAAGAGAAATACACTATAGTGTCAAAAGAATTGGGATGCCTGCCTTTACATGCACATGAACTTTTATCGCATCCCAGTCTTAGTCCGTAGGGTTCAATATTGAGTTGACCCACCATTTGCAGCTATTACAGCTTCAACTCTTCAGGGAAGGCTGTCCACAAGGTTTAGGAGTGTGTTTATGGAAATGTTTAACCATTCTTCCAGAAATGCATTTGTGAGGTCAGGCGTTGACATTGGTTGAGAAGGCCTGGCTCTCAGTCTCTGCTCTAATTTATCCCAAAGGTGTTCTATCAGGTTGAGATCAGGACAGTCAAGTTTCTCCACCCCAAACTCACTCATACACACTATATTGCCAAAAGTAATGGGCCACCCCTCCAAATTATTTGGTAGAGGGGGGATTATGCTGTGGGGTTGTTTTTCAGGGGTTGGGTTTGGCCCCTTAGTTCCAGTGAAGGGAACTCTTAAGGCGGCAGCATACCAAGATATTTTGAACAATTTCATGCTCCCAGCTTTGTGGGAACAGTTTGAGGATGGCCCTTTCCTGTTCCAACATGACTGCGTACCAGTACACAAAGCAAGGTCCATAAAGACATGGATGTGCGAGTTTGGGGTGGAGGAACTTGACTGGCATGCAGAGAGTCCTGGCCTCAAATTACCTCCTTCTGAAAATACTTGTTACTTGGCAATCTCTGACTTCAGAAGCATGCAGCAAGTGAAGTCAGAGCTAAGTCATAAATCTTGATCTGCATACCTGTTTTAGGCCAGAAACACTAAAAGCATCAAAGTCATTGGATCTGCATTGAAAGGCAGGCAACTAGACGTTTTAAAGTGAGAGGTTAACAATGGCAGCCTACATATTCCTCTTGTACAAGTTTTCTTTAAGACAATGCAGTCTGTGCTAGTTAAGTGGGGTGAGGGTTTACCCCTCCACAGGCCTATTTTTAGAACAACAGCTGCTATTTTAGTCTCCAGCTGCTGAGACTTGAAGGAGGGTCCAGCTGCTTGCTCACTTACAAAAGTGATAAAAATGAGATAGTCATATGCAATATTTTATATTAGAAAAAATGAAATTATCATTTAAAAATTGAATTATCATTTAATAATATCACGTGAGTACTTTTAAAGAAACATTTCTAAATAAAGATAAGACTAGCTCACATATTCATTGGCCTTGGACTACTATGTTGGAGATAATGGGGTTGATTTACTAAAGCTGAAGAGTGCAAAATCTGGTGCAGCTCTGCACAGAAACCAATCGGGTTCCAGTTTTTTTTTTGTCTAAGCTTAATTGAACAAGTTAAAGTTAGAAGCTGATTGGCTACCATGCAGAGCTGCACCAGATATTGCACTCTCCAGTTTTAGTAAATTCACCCCATAGTCAAGAAGATAACATTCATTTACATGTTTATAATTTCTTTGACTGCCATATAATTGTATTATATTGGAAGAAAAAAAATAACAACTTGCAAAGCTTTACCAGCTTTATTATTCCCTTGAAAACTTCAGTTAATGGCCCTAAAACCCCTGTCCCCACTCCTTTATTGTAAAGTTTAGAACAATTCTTTTTTTTTTCAAGTAACTGAACTAGGTGGTGTATTAAAAGCATCACTTTACTGTTGTATAAGACAGGGAAACTGCAAAGTACCAGAAATTATGTATCTACAGTAACAGCACTTGGTTAGAATAAACCACTGGTTCTCACATTTTTTTTTCTTTTTACTTTTTGCCTTTAAAGCGGTTGTAGACCTGTGTGGCATGTGAGGAAAAAAAAACACCCCGCAAGGCAATGGTATAATGTGCTAGTATGCATTGCTAGTATTTACTTTATCAATGCCCAGATAATCCCCATTCCCATTGTTTAAAATAAAAGAGACACAACCATGTCTAAAAGATTGGAGGATAGAAGAATGTCTGTGAAGGGTCTCATGCTATATCTAGTTGGAAGTAGCCACATTCATCTGGACTTGTTTAGTAAGGCTGAAAACATTTCACCACTTATTTAAGTGGATTTCTCAGTTCAAGTGAGGTTTTAATGCTGCGATATTATTCTTCCTATTATTATTATTATAATACAGGATTGATATAGCGCCAGCAGTTATATCTCACTATTCAGTTTAATGTGACTTATTACTGTGGATATTCAAAGTAGAAAAATATTGTAAAATGTAAACTTTTTATAGTCTGCCAAATAAAAATCACAACCGCGTTAACACAGATTAGTTAGTCTATAGCCAAGACACTTCTCTCTGCCTGGTATATTGATGCCTATAGTTAGTATTCTATTTCTCACTATAACATATGTTAACTAATGAATAAGCAGCTACAAAAACCAGTGAACAGTAGAATAAAACAAATACAACATACAAATAGTAGCGCTAAAATATGATGATAAAAATCAAATAACTGATGTATAGAAAAGGGGAGGAAGAAGTCCAATTAAGAGTGAAAAAAACTGGATAAGTAAGTGGATCAAACGTGTAGTTCAAATATCAGATGACTGATAGATAAAACCAAAAAGAGGAAAAATCCAAATATTTGTGGTGAAAGAAAACTTGATTGATGTGTGATCACAGTGAGTGATGTCAAATCAATGGTGATTCTCTCTTGAACATGAAGAACACTGGTGATGAACCCGCCACCAATAAAGCAGAGGCTTACCAGATATATAGGACTCAAATGAGCCTACACCCAGAGGGTCTAAAGGGCTGGATATATACAATGGCTGTATCAGGACAGGACTCGATCTTCACACGACAACACCGCCAAGATGGAGGAAGATGTTTAATGTATAAAGTTGGTCACTTTCAAATGATCAAACCATAACACCGATGTATGGAGAAAGGTAAACAGAAGAGGCACATAGCATAATACCGTAGGCACTGAATTTTAATAATGGTTATAAACACTTACATGAAAGTGGAAATAAAACAGCATATCAATCAATATGTGCGTGGCAGCAGTGTAATCATCCGACGCGTTTCACAAAAACTTGCTTCGTCTGGGGTATGGACTTCTTCCTCCCCTTTTCTATACATCAGTTATTTGATTTTCATCATCATATTTTAGCGCTACTATCTGTATTGTATGTTAGAACTCGACAAGCTTGCTTTGCGTACACACTGTCAAGACAAAATCTCCTCGTTCTCAAACGCGGTGACATACAACACATACAACAGCAGGGGAAGTTCGATTCCACTGGCTAAACTCTTGGGGCTGGTTTTGCTAATCTCATGTGTTTGCGTGTTAAGTAAAACTCGACGAGAAACTCGAGCGTGTGTATGCTAAGAAACCCGCGCTTGCTCAGAATAAAGTATGAGACGGGAGTAAAAGTAGCATTTGTAATGGAGATAACACATTTTTCAAGCTGTAACAGACTGAAAAGTGCAGATCGTCTCCTAACAAACTTTTACTTAACACGCAAACACATGAGATTAGCAAAACCAGCCCCAAGAGTTTAGCCAGTGGAATCGAACTTCCCCTGCTGTTGTATGTGTTGTATGTCACCGCGTTTGAGAACGAGGAGATTTTGTCTTGACAGTGTGTACGCAAAGCAAGCTTGTCGAGTTCCTCGACAAGCCTAACAAGGAACTCGACGAGGAAAACGATGTGTTTCGCCCGACGAGTAACTTGGTCGTGTGTACGAGGCCTGAGTCGCAATGCATTCCTGAATCTTTTTAGATTCAGTTGAGGAGGAGACTGAGTCAGGTCTCGTGACTGAGGGAGTGGACTGGGAGTAAGTACAGGACTTATTAGAAATTAAGCAAGATACACCCTCTCAAAATGGTTTACAAGGGCGTAGGCTATAGCCGCGTGTTGAAAACAAAACTTAAATACATTACGAATGACTGCAATGTATTTACGAAAGTATGAATGCATTCAAAGCACGGTAGGAGGCTATAGCCGTGTGTTGAAAACTAAACTAAAATCCGAGATAGTGAATGACCGCGATGTATTTACGAAAGTTTGAATCCATTCGAAGCACGGTAGTAGACACAAATCAATGAAAACAAAACAATGTTACGAATCAACAGAAAAGGCAATCTCACAAAAGTAACAATTACTAAATTACGAGTAGTGTACCAAATAAACAAAAAATATTATCCAACAATATTACTAATTTCGAATCAAAGAAAATAAATTAGACAGAATTACGAATCATTCAGTATCAACGAAAATAAAACTGTTACGAAAGTACGAACGAGTCCGAATATGAAAGCTCGCAAATTACGAATCTTTATGAATCCACGGAAATGAGACATGTCTATAAGGCACAATTCCAATTTTCTGAACTCCAATTGCTTCTGTTAAATAAAGATGGCAAATGTTTTATACAATTTCTGTTTTCCTGAAATGCGTGATAATTGGGTATATGCAAATGGTTTCTCCAGTTATAGTCTTATGTTTCATACTGAAATTTCATCTTAAAGTGTATGTAAAACCTAATAACAAACATCTCTAATTACTCCATTTTGGTCTGTTAAATTTTCTATTGGAATACATTTGTTATGTTTGTTTTTATACGTGTGAAAACACAACTGTTTGTCATGCTAGTTGCAAGTCTCATGGAATCTTATTAGGCCTCCTATTTCTTAGACTACACAATATATTTTTTTATTATTATTATGCCCTGACATACACTTTAATGCTGTCCATATACCTTAAAATCAAATCATATAGGAATAAAGACCTCTTTATCTCTAACATATTGTTAGTCATATAGGACTGTTATTGGATGATTCAATTTGTAGTGTGATAATATCATTGGTCTATGACCTCCAATGTTGGAAACTACAGACAGGGCAACTATTTTTACATAGACCTGTATGTGCAAACTACATGTGAAAGGACAATTTTCTTCCCTTGCAGAAAATAAACTTTTGTTTTACAAGCTAGGCTGGGTAACATTTAGTCCAAATGATTCACCACTTCCCATCCAGTCCATTTTCAATGGACAGCTGGGTGGAACATTCATGGTTTCGGTTGGACGTCATAAGATGTCCTCCAACAACGTGCCTTACACGCGGCCATGGGGCCATGCTGTAGCATGATCTATCAGCCGGCCGATGACTGATCCAATCACAGCAGATCACATGACAATTGTAAACAATAGATGACTTCCTTTCCTTCCATCCATTGTAAAATTGTGTTGCTAGCTCTGATTCGTCTTAGTGATCACATGGTACAGACAGGACCAATCACAGCCCATCTATGGCCAATCAGAGTGAATCATAACAATACACACTGAATTAATCTGTTTCATTCAGTAAAAATGGTTGCTCATGCCATTGAAATGCACTGAAATAAGCAAACATAATATGAAAAAAAATCCTGATCACCTCCCCTAGAGTAGTACAATGTTACTATGGCAACACTGTATTGCTCTTGTCACAGTGTGTAAAAAAAAAAATAGTAAAATAATGTAGTAAAAAATATTATAAAAAATATTTTTTATTTTTTTTTACATACTGTCCCCAGTCAGTGTCACTGCCACACCAGTTATATGATGACACTGTACTGGGGACAATATGCAACAAACAAAAAAACATTTCATTTCTTTATTTTCCAAATAATGTTACAAAAAAATTACTTTGAAAAACTCACAATGCCTCTTACTAAATACCTTGGACTGTTTACTTTCCAAAAAGGGGTAATTTGGGGGCTATTTTAGGCCTCAAGAAATGAGGCTGTCAGTACATCAGGATTGATCAATATTGTGATATATATACTGTATATACCATAGCTTGTGGACTCTATAACTTCCCTAAAGACTGAATAATAAACACTGATTTAGGTTACTTTCCCCCAAACATTTAGCAGAATACATTTTGGCTGAAATCTATATAAAAAAAAGATTATTTATTTGCAAAATGTTATTACAGAAACAAAGAGAAACAATTTTTTTTTCAAAATTTTTGGTCTTTTTTTGTTTATTTAGCAAAAAATGTAAAACAAACAGTGGTGATTAACTATCACCAAAACAAATCTCTATTTATGTGAAAAAAAATTCATATGGGTACAGTATTGCATGACTGCGCAATTGTTTTTCAAAGTACGACATCGCTAAAAGCTGAAAATTTGCCTGGGCAGGAAGAGGGTGAATGTGCCCGGTAGCTAAAAATGTACAATTACTTGAGGACACATTTGAAAAATGGAAAAAGTTAGGTGATAAATTAGTGACTTTTTTTAAAGCTTTGCTGTAAATGGGGAAGAGCCTTATTATGGCAGTTGTAAACCAAGGATGTTGTTAAAAGAAAATGCAAGGCAATGGCATAATGTGCTAACATGCATCGCATAATAGCACATTATGAAATACTCACCTTGGAATGAAGCTTTCCACTGTCACCATTTTGTTGATTTGCCGGAGGCCATGATGACATCACTCCCATGCATGCACGCGGGAATCCTCGGTTTTGGTATGAAGGTCTGGAGTTCCAGCAAGTTATGTCGGACCTTCAGAGCACATTCGCCTGTGATGTCACTGGCTGCATGTGGGGTGAATATCTCCTAAACGGTGCACGTTTAGAAGATATTAATTTTACCTACAGGTAAGCCTTATTATAGGAGTACCTGCAGGTAAAAATTACCAAGCACCGTTTGCTACAATTTTAAGGTTTTGAATTTAAGGTTTTTGAATTTAAGGGGACTTCTTGTGTGTTTGTTTTGTTGAAAAAGCATGCCCCACCTAAATTTTCAAAGAAGTTTCACCTTGATTGTAATATTTGAATTTAATGTTAACACTCTGTCTGCTTGTGGTGTTGCAGCCTTTTAAAGACCCTGGCCTTCGGTATTATATTATGCATCTCAACTCTATCAATTGTTTTTGATCCATGGTTTGACATTTTCTGTTGAATCTACTTTAATTAATTTCTTCTTTTGTTTTTCACTCTTCATCTGAATTTTTTTTTCACATACTTATCCAACAGAAAGTCATGATGTAGTTTACTTGCAACCACTACTGCAGTTTGGTGTTTTAAAGATCCTGTATGATTATTTATTATACTGTACCAGTATCAGTGATAATATTAAGTGCTGCAAGCAGTAAATACACAAACTACGTTGACCAAATATGGAGCCATATCCTCATTTGTTTAGGCTAAACACAAAATGAATTAGGATCTCTGTTTTGTAATACATCAGACAGTCTTCAACATGGTCATAATAAAGATGTAAATGACCCAGCAATTATTAAAAAACCTTTACAAAGAACTTACAATTACAATGCACAAACACAAAGGATACAGTATGAAGGAATCCAAGGCAAGTTTGTCACATATGGTCATATTGGTGTGCTCACTTACACTGTTTTCATCGTTATCAGTATAAAATTCTAGCATGGATAGCTAGACTTCACTCACCATGACAAATATTTTCTTCACTTCACTTCTTTCAATACACAAAAAAAAAGATGCTCTTCCCCTTAAAATATATGTTATCAACAAATGTGCACGTGAAAATCAGATTATGCCAAAACTCAGTACATATTATCCAAACAGATGAGTAATGGTGAAAGAAAAATCATAGTAAAAAATCATTCATATAAAACAGTGCTTCACAACACCAAGCTAGCAAGTAAATATAATGCACAAGTGAAAACGCTCCACGATATAGGAGTCCATCCACAGTGAAGGTGCATTGCATGGTCACTCCAGTGCTCCAACACCAAAAAACTGCCTCTTACCCGAAATATCAGATCTCTAAGCATATGAGGATTAATCAGGGTGATCGTCAGATGAAAGCCCACAAACAGGCATCACATATTTTTAATACATCATAAATTGAACATAGAGAGAGGAAGAGGATGAACTCACAGCACAATACCGTCATACAATTTTTTATTGTAAAAAAAAAACGTTCCAATGGGTACTTACATAATAAGGCAAAATATAGCATGTATCAGCCAAAAGCTATCCACCGGTGTGTGTGTGTGTGTGATTACATCAACCACTCAGGCTCTGTCCAACGCATTTCATCACAGAAGGATGTTGTCAGAGACCAGTACACTGAAGTGGCCAACTTGTACATTATATTTACTTGCTATTTTGGTGTTCTGGAACAATACTTTATATGAATACTTTTTTTATGTATTTTTTTTTTTACCATTACACATCTGTTTGCATATTGTGCACTGAGTTTTGGCATAATCAGATTTTCAATTGCACATTTGTTTATACACACAGGGGAGGAGCAACCTTTTTTTTTATTATTATTATTATTTACTTTGAATGTCTTTTATTCAGACAATCAATGAATGCTGCTATATATTACATTATGAACACTTTTTATTTTATTGTTTGATATTACCTAGTGCAGATTTATTTATTTTATTTATATTTCAAGGGAAAACCGCCAGTGCAGCAATGTAAAATGTGAACTCTCTCTTTATAGCATATATTTTAATTAGCGGTCATAAATCGTTTGAAAAGCAAACATATCCCCTGTTAGTGACAGATGAACTTGTAATGTGTTGGTGTAAAATAAAAAGACTAGTTTGACCCTTTCACCCAACATTCTCCTTTAATCCCATTCAATAAATACTAAGATGAATATTTCAGATTGTAACAATTCCAACATTATTAATTTCAACACTGCTGTCTGATATTAATTCCAGCTACATCCATTTAAAAACAATCTGTACTGCAAACATGTATTCTTTTTGATCATAAATCAAAACATTAATAAAATGTCTTTCACAATTTGTTAACATTAGGGAAAGATATACATCAAAATGTGTTATAAGGTTTTAACTTATCCCATTCAGAAATAATTACCATGTTTCTGGCTGGCTGACTGTACAGCAGTTCGGAGTTTATGTGTCTTTTTGCCAATCTAGTGGGTTTTATATTGCAGAGTAAATATGACATATTTTAAAGATAAAAAGAATTGAGCTTGAAAAGTCATAATAAAAATACATTTCAGTACAGTAAAAATGATGAAGTAAAAAAGGTACATAGATAAAAATGCCATAAAAATAGTGAGATAAAAAAAAAAGTCTTAAAAGGGAATTATGGTCTTCTTACAGTTTTTTATATATAAAGAAAAAAATGGCTAGTTGATTGTGGATTTGCAGGATACTTTGCATTTGGAGGATACTCTGGATTTGCATTTGCAGGATACTTGTTTCCAGTGTGTAAACAAGTTACTAATAAAATTTTACAGCTTTTCAACATCTAAAAATATAGCAACTCTCTTGGCTGCCAATTGAGGACTGTCTGCAGACCAACTTCTCACTCGTCTCTTACAAATAGCAGCTCTTCACTGGGGCTGAATTTTTCATTATCCTGGATCCTAAACTAGTCCAACAAATTCACAAAGGAGATACGACGGAGTATCTCAGATACTCCATCGTATCTCTCAGAGTATCTATGCGACCGATTCATAGAATCAGTTACGCATAGATATCCCTAAGATCCGACAGGTGTAATTGTTTTACACTGTCGGATCTTAGGATGCAGTACCGCGGCCTCCGCTGGGGGGAGTTTACGTCGTAAACCAGCGTCGGGTATGCAAATTAGGAGTTACGGCAATCCACAACGGATTTTCGCGTTCGCTACGTCGCCGCTAGTCTAGTTTCCCGTCGCAAAGTTAGTCGTCGTTTTTGGTGCCTTAACTTTACACAGCACACGTATGTGCTGTATAAAGTATGGCCGTCGTTCCCGCGTCGAAATTTAAAAATCAACGTCGTTTGCGTAAGACGTCCGAGAATACGAAAGTACGCTACGCACGTCGCCGTTCGAAAAAATTACGTCACTTCGCGCAAAGCACGGCGGGAATTTCGAAACGGAGCATGCGCAGTAGGTCCGGCGCGGGAGCGCGCCTAATTTAAATGGCACACGCCCATTTAAATTACACGGGCTTACGCCAGAGGCCGTCCGTGTAATTTTTCACGCAAGTGCTTGGTGAATCAGGCACTTGCGATGAAAAATTGCGGCGGTGTAACATATCTACGATACGTTACGCCGCCGCGATTCTACCTGAATCTGGCCCCATGTTTTTATGCAGCGGCTTTATAAGGTCCCCTGTTTTGTTGGGACCCTCTGGTATGAGCTCTTGCTGTGCTTTACTCACTACATCCACCGCACTGGATAAAATCGAGTGGTAGAAACTCTATAGCTGTAGAGAACATTCATGTAGCAAAGTGAATAAAGTAAAACATGTCAATTTATCTAATCATGAGCAATGTAAAATCCTGTTTTTTTTCTTTTCTTCACTGAAAGTATTTAGATATGAACGCAACTTCACTTTGCATCGTAACCATTTGCTTTTCTAAGTGATTGCTCCCTTCATCTTTAGTAAATAAATCCCATTGCCTCCAAATATATACCATTTCTTTTACACTTATAGGAGCACAAAAATTCACACTCAGTTCCCGGCACCAATAGTATGAGCACCTGTCACTTTCAAGCTTCAGTACAGAGTTCTTAACCACTCCAGCTCTGGAGGATTTGGCTGCCCAATGACCGGGCCAGTTTTTGCGATTCGGCACTGCATCGATTTAACTGACAATTGCGCGGTCGTGCGACGTGGCTCCCAAACAAAATTGACGTCCTTTTTTTCCCACAAATAGCGCTTTCTTTTGGTGGAATTTGATCACCACTGCGGTGATACGTATTCTTCTACATGTTTTATGGTAAAAAAAGCGCAATAAGCGTATATTGATTGGTTTGCGCAAAAGTTATAGCGTCTACTAAATAGGAGATAGTTTTATGGCATTTTTAATATTCATTTTTTTTTTTTTACTAGTTATGATGGCATAATGGCGGACACGTTGGACACTTTTGATGCTATTTTGGGACCATTGTCATTTATACAGCGATCAATGCTATAAAAATTCACTGATTACTGTCTAAATGACACTGGCAGGGAAGGGGTTAGCCACTAGGGGGCGAGAAAGGGGTTAAGTGTGTCCTAGGGAGTGATTTTAACTGTGTGGGGGCTGGGCTTACTGTGACACGACACTGATTGCTGCTCTCGATGAGAGGGAGCAGACGATCAGTGTCCTGTCACAAGGCAGAACAGGGAAATGCCTTGTTTACACAGGCACCCCCCTGTTCTGCCTCTCTGTGACCCGATCGAGTCCGCAGGTCCCGCAGGTACAGTCACGTCCTAAAGGGGACGTACAGGTACGCCCATTTGCCTACCGCTGCCATTATGCCGACATGTATCAGCGTGCAGCAAGTGGTTAAAACGTATTTCCGCTTTTGCAGGCAAATTGGGATACCACTTACTTTATATTTGTTACATAGCATAACTTAAAAATATGAAAATTGCAGCTTACTTTTAGATGCTCTATTCTGGACCCTCCAGCATGAAAAAACCCTAGATAGTGTAGGTAGGTGTGTAAAAAAAAAAAATTCTCTCTCCTCACTGGGGATCAAGGCAGCAGCAGTAGCCTTTAGCTCCTGCTGCTATTAATCACAGCCAGTGAGGAGAGAGCGGCGGGCTGGGCCAGACCACATTGTGTGCATTGTGTGCATCTGTGGCTTGGGAGAGAGTGAGCATGGTTAACCCCATAGCAAACAGCTTGCTGTAGGGGCACTCAGAGGGTAAGAGGTTATAGGATAGCCGGTGGTGGACCCCAGAAGAGGAGGATTGGGTCTGCTCTGTGCAAAACCATTGCACAGAGCACAGGTACGTATGGCATGTTGATTTTTTTTTTAATCCTTTAGTATTACTTTAACACTTAGTGAAGTCTAAGTTTTCATTAAAGTGGAGGTTCACCCTAAAAACAAGTATATACTATTCAATCCAGCATACTGCCGACATGTACAGTATGCTGTTTTTTTTTGTTTTTTTCAGTTTACATACCGTAGTATAGGTATTTTCCCCCCCGGCTTCCGGGTAGTGAATCCCGCGGAAGTGGGCGTTCCTATTCAGAGACTAAGTGATTGACGTATGACAAAAGCTTCACCCCCGGCGCATAATGCGCGTCACCAGTTTCCGAAGGAAGCCGAACTGCGAGTCGGCTCTTTACGGCGCTATACCGCGCCTGCGCACCGACGTCCGGCTTTTTTCGGAAACTGGTGACGCGCCTTTTGCGCCGGGGGTGAAGCTTTGTTCATACGTCAATCACTTAGTCTCTGAATAGGAACGCCCACTCCTGCGGGATTCACTACCCGGAAGCCGGGGGGGGGGGGGGGGGAAATACCTATACTACGGTATGTAAACCAGGAAAAAAAAACAGCATACTGTACATGTCGGCAGTATGCTGGATTGAATGGTATATACTTGTTTTTAGGGTGAACCTCCGCTTTAATGCTTGTGTTTGCAAAGCCAAGTTTAAAACAATGTTCGGCAACATGATTCTAGTACCTTTTTAATTATTCTTGTTAACTCATTCACTTTCCTTAACTTTTTCAGTAAATGTTTTAAACGTGTATTCATTTTTGCAATGCTAAATATTTGGGGGATCTGCCACATATATCCCTCCTGTTAAATGTGGAGGGGTCTGACATGCAGTGCCAACAACGGTTATCTGCTCTACCTAGGTGTTCCAGTTTGAGAGATTCCTTTTCCTAAGATGCTTATCATTCACTGAGAATTCCCAAATATATGGTCTCATCACTTTTACGCATTGGAAACATACTAATTGTCAGGGACATGGTTTAGAGTGCATCGGAAAATTCAGTAATCAGATAGGGAGAAATAACTGTGTAAATATCTCACACTTTAAATCAGTTGTGGGTGTATATCAGGATATCATACCTGTGGACGTTATTGATTTAGTGTTATTTATAAGGGCAATAACTGCAATGTTTTAAAAGAGTTGCTTTTATGAATTCTGTAATATAATAAATTACATTGATATTAGCGCTTTATTGCTTTTTGAGAACTATTGAAGTAGCACTTAAAAAGCCCAGATGACCAATTTTTGATGTTTGCACATTTGCGTTAGGAATGTGATACGGCAGCTGGTCCAATTGAGTTTATTTATAATCCAGTCATGTGAAAAGAAAATACCTGGTTAATTTTATTTATCTGCATACGGTATGTATACGTTTAGTAAATCAGCCTCATGATCTACATTCCCATGGTGTAAATTGTATTCTTTAGCTGCTGTATATGAGTAGCCTCGGTCTGCTTGGGATGACTTTGATGGTCAGATGTATAAATCTGTATTGCTATATACTGTCTGAATATTTGAAAATATAACTATATACAGAGAATGCCGTTTTGTTGTGCTTATTCTATTTTCTTTCGGTTTGGTACAGCCATCGACAAATTTGTTGGCACCCTACCACAAAATTTTCTCTGAAAAAAAGATACTCACAAAAGCAATTGGCATCCATCATTGTTTATTCCATATTTTATAAAATCGGATTTTACTTTTGACATTTGATGCAAAGGAATATTTCAAATAATAAAACAAATTAAAATGGTATGGACAAAAATTATGTGGCACTTAAGCTAATATTTTTGTTGCACACATTTCAGAGGTAATCAATGCAAACAAGCAAATACTTTAGCTCTCAATGAGACTTCTGCACCTGCACCCACTTTACTTGAGCAAACTGCTTGAGCATATTTTTGGAATACTTTGAGATAACATCCATTATTAGCTTTAGTTCCGCTTTCCCTTTATGCTATATGCCAAAGTTGTATTTAGGGGGTGTTGAATCGAATCAAGAGATTTTCCTTCACTTCCTAAAAAATAAACAGTGAATATCTCTTCAAAACAAAAACTTGTGGCTATAACAGAAGTCCCATTTTGGACACTTGTTATAGTAACAATTGTAAAAATTTGTAAGAACTTGTAAAAAAAAAAAACTTAAAAGATCTCATCACTTGACAATGGTCACCAGAAAGGTAATGCAAACCTGACAGAGATCCCAACCTTTCCCTACTCGATCCAAAAATAAAAAAAAGATATTGTTATAGATAAACTTTAAAGCAACAGTACTAAAATGAAGAGGCAAGCAGCACGTGATCACCTTTACTTTATAGGCAATTTTCACAGTACAGTAACAAATAATAACAGCAGAAATTTAAAAGATGAAATAAATAAGTCTGGTTTATGATAAAGATTACAGAGGCACAAATGTAAGAATACAAACTTGATATCAAAAGAAAATTCCTTTACAGTACACATGGTGTGTATAACCTGCAATCCTCAATGCAATAACTTTAAATCCCCTATAAAAGAAAAAAAAAATAATGAGGAAAAAAATGTGCAAAGTACAGGTCAATGGGTACCTCCTGCGTAACATAAAAGTGATAAACCAGGTGAAAGAACAAAGTTTAATCTTAAATGGTTGTGTGACACAATGGGGCTGATTTGAAAAAAGTTTATAAAAATATGGCTTTCGCTCATTACCCATTACAGCCAAAGCTGGCTTGTATTTCTAAAGTTGCATAGGAATAAGACTGGCTGCCACAGTCAGCTGCTCATCTATAGCTTTTTACTTTGGTCATATTTTTTTAAATGATTTAAGTGCTATATTGATATATACAGTATATATTCAGTGTGTGTATATATATATATATATATATATATATATATATATATATATATATATATATATATATATATATATATATATATATAATGTATACACTGTATATGCTTGAATGTAACATATGTCTTTATGTATCCTTTTTGTTAACAAGGGATTAAATGGATTAATACATTTACATTTAAAATAGTGTAATTCAATTAAAAACATTAGCCAAAAAGGAGCTTGTCAGTGGCAATAGATCTAGCGATTCTCTGTGGGTAAAAGCACACAACACAGCCAGCCATGGAACTATGGTCAGGATAATCTGAGAATGGCACACACAAAATTCTGATAAGTATATGGTGACTCAAATCTCTTTTGGTGATATAAGTTTTAGGGGTCAACCCCTTTGTCAACTATATATATATATATATATATATATATATATATATATATATATGTACTTTTTTTTAGCAGCATAGTGATAGTGGCTTAGTGGATAAAACTTCTGCCTTGCTATGTTTCAAATCCTAATCAGTACACTATCTGCATGGAATTTGCATGTTTTACTTGTACATGTTTCCTCTAGATGATATTCCAGATTCCTCCCACACTTCAAAGACACACTGGTAGGTTAATGAACTCCTCTCTAAATGACCTTAGTATATGTATTGGGAGTCCCTGCCACTATAAATGGGTTTTAAATGGACACAGGACTCTCAAAGAGTCCGTTTTAGAAATGTCAGCAGGTATGTTGTGAGTAGAGAAAACTGTGTTTTATGTTTTCTCTGGATTTGGTAAGTCCGGATCGAGGCTGGAAGCTTGAAAGCTCCAAAGATTATTGGGTGAGACAGAGCCTTCAGTCCTGTGTCCAGGCTTTTCTAATTGCCAGCAGACTGTGTAAGTGCACAGGTGTTTAGGGGTGATATAAAGCAGATCTGAGCATAACTCAAGGCAGGGGGAGTTGGAGCAGTTGCAGTTGCTGCCATTTAGAGAAAGCCCCCTTTCAGGAGACCTGGTTGTTTCTGTCTGCATCTCTAGTGAGAGGGACCTCTTAAACCAAAAAACTTGGAAGATCTGGATGGCCATACCAACCTGGGAGACCAAGAGATTCTCTGGGAGGCTGGGAAAGCCGAGACGGCTAGTGAGTTCAGGTGAGGGTGAAGTCCAGAAGTCTCGGAGAGAGCGAGCAAACCCAGGGGGTACTAGAGAATGATATTTGGAGGCCAGGAGTGGGTCCAGGCAGCAAGGTACTGCAATCGAGGCTGAGTGATCCTAAAGAGCGAGGTGGCTCTGTATTTTTTGTTTGTTGTGTTTGCTTAAGAAGGACTTCTGTGTGGTAAACCTGCTGTAACTATCATTCTGTTTCCTTGCAATAAAAACGGGCTGTTACACCCTTAAACCAAAATGCCAATGGCCATGGACTCACTGTAAAAACGCACCTACCACTGAGCTAAACACCCCCATATCACAGTATATATGCATGTGTGATAAGGACCCTAGATTGTAAGCTTTTTGAGGTCATGTGCCTGATATGAATTTACAGTTTGTACAAAGCTGTGTAAATTGTCAGCACTATATAAATCTGTGATAAATAAAAATAAGCAACAATATGAAAACATTCTCAATATAATTGATCAAGGTTTTACTATAAATGATAGTTTCATGAATACAGATTGTCTTTCACTGTTAAAGCGGGGGTTCACCCTTAGAGGGCACTTTTCCCCCTTAGATTCCTGCTCGTTATTACTAGGGGAATCGGTTATTTATTTTAAAATATGTGCAGTACTTACCCGTTTACGAGACGCATCCTCTCCGTCGCTTCCGGGTATGGGCTTCGGGAATGGGCGTTCCTTCTTGATTGACAGGTTTCCGAGAGGCTTCCGACGGTCGCATCCATCGCGTCACGATTTTCCGAAAGAAGCCGAACGTCGGTGCGCAGGCGCAGTATAGACCCGCACCGACGTTCGGCTTCTTTCGGCTACGAGTGACGCGATGGATGCGACCGTCGGAAGCCTTTCGGAAGACTGTCAATCAAGAAGGAACGCCGGCTCCCGAAGACCCATACCCGGAAGCGACGGAAGAAGATGCAGCTCGAAAACGGGTAAGTACTGCACATATTTTAATATAAATAGCCGATTCCCCTAGACCGAACGAGCAGGAAGCTAAGGGGAGATTTTTTTATTTTTTTTAAATGGGTGAACTCCCGCTTTAACAAAGTTTCTTCTTCTTACTTCTTCCAAACTCACCTGTTTGGTAACTTTAGCATTATTTATGTTTTAGTGGCTTTTAGATGGGTATAAAAGTGCACCCAGTCTAAAGTTACATCACTCTTGAGGGAAAATTTAAGGAGTTCATTGTGGTTGACAGTTCACAGGTAACAGGTAAATCCAACGCGTTTCAGGGGCGATACTTCCCCTTCATCTGAACTGTAGCAATAGTGGCTTAGACTAGTGGTGTGATGCAATTTTCGAGCATGTAATGAGACTGGATCAGAACTGTCAGGTTGGATATCATGCAAAACATATGTTTTGGTGGGTTACACTAGAGGTAATTTGCCAGAACAAACATGCCATTGCTTATCTCTTTTTCTGGAAAATATAGTTGTCTGGCTGATATGCTTATCTAGTAAGTTTCCAAGTTCTAGATTTGAAACAGTATAGAAATAAGGATTCTTTTCTTCACTATTTTCTGTTGGCTTTTTGCCTGTGATTCAAAGTATTAAAGGCAGAGACAGCCAGGCAGCCAGCAAATTCATAAATACTTCAGTGATGACAGACTTTATATTTCTCTCAGACAAGAGTAACAAAAAAAACAGATACTAAAAGAGATGTGAGGGGCCAGGCATTGCATACCTCCTTGTGAACATGCTAGTTGCCTGGCATTCTCAGTTTTTTTTTTAAGTCAAGCATGCAGTAAGTCAATTCAGAGTGGAGTCTGAATTCCTAATCTGCATATTTGTTATATGAGAGTGACATATAGATCTAAAAGTCAAGTTAGGCACGGAAACATTTTTCGCAAGGAGAAGTAAACATTGGCAACCTAATGATATTTCAGCTAGTTTGAAGAACTCTGTCACGTACCTGACCTGTAGAGGAAGGACTCTCTTAAAGCTCTGACTCAGGGACCACTGGTAATGAGACAGTGGCTGCAAGAGCACAGTGAGGTATGAGCGCCTGAAGAGTATCAAGCAGACCCCACGGATGAAGAGCAGGTGTTTCACCAGGAATGGATCAGATAGCCAGCAAAGCGGATGGCAGCAGGAGCAGTAGAGCCAGGACTTGGAACACAGCAGGCTGGCAGTTGCTTGGCTGGCAGGTTACTGGTCACAGGTGCAGGGTAGACTGGTAACATATGGCAGGTGGATGACCAGAAGAGACCAGGTATGTAGCGTACAGAGGCAAGCAGATGGACAAGATGGACAAACAGGATGTGTAGTCAGATGAGCCAGGTCAGCAACAGATGGTCAGGTGCAGGCATGGACAGCAGGCAGGACAATGGTCAGGATACAGGCCAGAGGCAGAAACACTGGAGCAGGCAGATGAGCAATAGGCAGAGCAGAATCGTAAAAAGGTAATGTTCAAGAGGGGTCAGGACAAGCCTGGTCAATCACAGGAGTCAGGTACAGGCACAGGCACAGGAACACAGGAAGATCTGCAGATCAGACAGCACTGGCTAATACAACTGCTGCACTTAAAGGAGTTGTAAATAAAAAAAATTTTTTTGCTAAAATGTCTGTCTGCAAGGTATAGAGACAGAATAGTTTAATGATTCCTTTTAAAAACGAATAAAAAGCGATTAAATTCATTCATATATTTTACCTGTTGGTTTCTAGTTTTGTTTCTGCTATTGACTTCCTGCTTCTCGGCGCTCGTTCATGTGAGCAACATTGCTGTAATTCTTAGAACTACATTTCCCAGTATCCTTTGCGCATCGCGCATGCACAGTTCAAAAAAACAGGCATGAGAGCTCTCTGAAAGTTTTTGAATAAACCGTGAAGCAGTGAAGGTTTCCAAAACGAAACTGATCCAAGGGAGGAGGTGCTGTGGGGTTTTAGACACACAGTAGATCACACCTCCTTGTGAAGTCTGTATGATGCACAGAGCGAGCTGCCGCACAAATGTAGTCCCGAGAACGGAGGCGAGTACGTCACTGACCACAGCTAGAAACCTCCCGTGACTGTGGTTATCTACAAACAGACAACCAGGAAGTGTCCAGAACAGAGAAGAAATACAGCAACACAACGAAAACATAACGAAAAGCAAAAACGAACAATGAGGAAATAAAAAGAGCAGTGCCTTAATGTAAAGGAAGCTATTTAGATTAAAACCTCTTTAAATAGTCTCCTTGGTACCAGTGTCAGTGGGAGGTGCATACGCACCCACACA
Source organism: Rana temporaria (assembly GCF_905171775.1). Taxonomy (NCBI): domain Eukaryota; kingdom Metazoa; phylum Chordata; class Amphibia; order Anura; family Ranidae; genus Rana; species Rana temporaria. Next base: position 284,998,886 of record NC_053492.1, read on the forward strand.
TGCGTATGTGGGCAAAAGGTACATGGCATGCAAAGTAAAACATGCATCCACAGGCCTGAGCCTCTGTATGCACCTTGGAGCTTCATCTGTACTATGGCCAGCACCTCCCTGACAAACGCTGTGCAATTGGCATTATATTTTTGGAAAATTCATGAAACTTTTTACTCAACTTGAACCTTTTTCTATAAATCTGCACTGTGCCTGCACTATAACAATCATTTATGTAACGGAGCATTATTCCTTTAATTTAGATTAAACTTAAAAGCATTAGGCTCTAGTCCTGCATTGCCTCTGGACATCTAGAATCTCCATTCTAGCACATTTATAGTGATGAGAGAAAGGAGAAGCAGCAGAAACAGATTTAGTCTATCTATGGACAAATGAGCCAAACAGAACAGCTAATTGTATGTATGCAGCAGAGGAGTCCGGTTACATTCAACCTTTTCATTCTGTGTTTTCTTCTCTTCGTTGACACCTCAGCAATATAAGATAAAAGTTTATCACCCTTTTTTTGGAAATATTTTTTTTTTGTATGCTAATCTCATGTAGAATCTGATGAGTTTACTAAAGTCACGAAAATTCTCGTACGGCAGAATAAAAAATCGGAAGTGATGTCATGTGTTGTAATGCATTTGTATTGCATTTTCGAACGACAGCTGTACTGATTAAACGAAAATCGTACAATCAGGCATCGTACAAAAAAAAATTTCCGTGCATGTCCGATAGAATAAAATCGGATGAACTATCCTGATCGGCTCTCGGAAGCTCTGTACTAACGATCCGATTATCGTACGATCGTTTCGAAAGCGACATTTTCCATACGATTTTCGGATCGTGTGTACGGGGCTTAAGGATCCTTCATTTCAGCCATGGAATTCAAATTTTCAAATCTCATTGGACTCAGCTTAATATAACTGTCACTTTAAAGAAAAGGACCCTCAGCCTGGTGTGTTAGCTTTGTGAATCAGGCCTAATGTCAGTTGATCTAACAGTGTAATAACCTATTCAAAAGTGAACTGATGGTGGAAAAACTTGTACTGGACATTGAAGTCAGTTAGCAGCTGGTGTGGCAGTTTTTACAATTACAACTTGTGCGGGTTTGGGAAAGTCTGAAGGACAATACCTTTCTCAGCACCCAAAACAAACTAGTGATTTCTACAAATTTCAGGGAAAAGAAAAATCTGAAGTTATTATTAGTTGGAGTTGTTGTTTCATTGTTTATATTACTTTACATACTGTAAAGTTTGATATCAGTTATGGATCACCTTTTGAGTTTAGAAGTATTGGCCATAAATGTAAAAGCTGTGGGCTCCATTGTTTTAGGTGATATAAACCCTTCAATTTTTTTAATGCTGTCAAGTTGTTTCACTCAATTTCAAACTGTGATTCTGCTAAATTCTCAAGCAATCCTTTTACAAACTGTTATCTTTTTAGTGTCATCAATCACTTCTGCTTGGAATATGTTGGGAATTTGAGTGATGCAAAGTGACAATTTTTTCACAGTTTTCTTTTTCACTCTAATGAGGCATAGACAAGTTTTTTTGGAAATACCCCATTGTAATTTGCTTGTAACCACAAGCTCCCAGCAATGAATGTGAACTTTTGAGCAGTTTACATTCTTTATTTAATCACATTCCTTTACTGATGTGTAGCTGGATACTGTTAGATGTGAAATGTCAGCTGTCTTTATTTTTCATTTATAAGCGAATTAATATGAGAAATAAGAATGGCTCGTTATGTTGTGGAACATCAAAGTGTACCTAAAGTCAAAACTTTTTTTTGTTTTGAATAGCGGGGTGAGGGGTTGTATTGCTATTTGCATCCAGGTTATGGATATTTACTCTCCTTATTTAGCCTGGTAACAACTATCACCAAGAATGAAAGTAAGGGGAAATCCAAAACTTTTTTAGTTTTACCATAACAGAGGGAAAATCTTCGTTTTGGTGACAATTGCGAACAGGGCATTTCCATCGCTTCTGGTTGTGTCTAAGAGGTCTTAAGCATTTCCTACTCCATCCAATCCTTAATTTTATATATACTTCACTTTTTTTTTTTTCATTAAAATTTTAAGTTTATTTTCAATATAAGTAGAAGATATAATTACATTGAAAAAATCGGAAGGTATATATCAATGGCAAACATAAATATAATCATTAAAATACAATTCATATTTAATATTCCCACCTCACTATCTGCCGTCTACACCTAACAAGTCTATAGACTCAGTATCATGGAAAATGAGAATTGAAATATAGATATGTAAAAAGCTAATTTTAAAAGATAACATTAGTTATCTAAAATAATAATTTATATTCAGTAAAAATGTCTTTATATATCAAGGATTCCCATATCTATCATTACCACTCAATATATTATAGGATATAATGCGTATACCAGATTAAATATTAGACTCTATTTAAAGGATAGATTTCTAGAACCTTTCCACCTCTCTGACACCCCTAATGGGATCATTCTGTGTCTAAGAAGTAGAGTAATCCTTTCAATCCCACCTCCCTCCAAATATTAAAATTGGAACAATCTGGCATCCAAAAAAAAAAAACATATTCTTAAAGTCCTAAACCAACCGAAATTCCCAAAAGGAAAAAGGGAATTCTACAATCATGTTCATATAAACACAACTTTTCAAAATAAAACAAACTTAGGATGTTTTATTCTAAGGATATCAATCTATATACTTCACTTTTATGCAAAGTTCAGTTACAATAAAACATAAACTTTTGTTAAAGGTATTTATGCCAACTTAGAGGAAAAGGAATACCCCATGTTCATCTAATGCCTGGTAACCATGATGAGATTATCAGACGAATGATCGTCTACTTTGTTTTGCATGCTAGTCTCATATCGAAAATGAAGTTTACTAGAGGTACGAAAATTCTCGTACGACAGAATAAAAATGTGGAAGTGATGTGATGTGTTGTAGTGTATTTGTATTGTATCGAATGACAGCTGCACTGATTAACCCCCCTGGCGGTATTCCCAAGTCTGACTCGGGGTTAGATTTTTGTGCTAGTCAGACTCGGGCTCACCTCGCTGGATCCACAGGCAGTGTTTACTTACCTTGTCCCTGGATCCAGCGATGCCACCGCGCTGTGTGAGCGAGCGGGACCTCGCTCGATTCACACAGCGTCCTCCTGTGCCGCCGATCTCCGTTCCCTGCGATGTTACGACGCACGGGAGCGAAAAACGGCGCCAAATTCAAAAACGTAAACAAACACATTACATACAGTATACTGTAATCTTATAGATTACAGTACTGTATGTAAAAATTACACACCTCCCTTGTCCCTAGTGGTCTGCCCAGTGTCCTACATGTACTTTTATATAATAAAAACTGTTCTTTCTGCCTGCAAACTGTAGATTGTCCATAGCAACCAAAAGTGTCTTTTTATGTCAAAAATGGTTTTAGAGCAGCTAGAAAACAGCGATAATAAATTATAATCACTTGCAGAATTGTGCGATAGCGATTTGTGGGGAAATTCGTCATAAAAAAATAAAAGTAATGACAGCGACAATTCTGCAACTGAGCAAATTTCAGTGATTTTGAGTTGATTACATTATTGAATAATTTTTATTATAATTATATTATTATGTGTTATAATTATTTATAATTATTTATTATATTATAATTTATAATTTTGTTTTTAAAAAAATTTCATACCCGGGATGCCTACTAGTCCTTTGTTTGGTCAGATTTAAGTGAGTTGTCGTGATCAGATTATCGTACAATCGCTCCGAAAGTGGTATTTTTTTTTTGTTTACTTTTTTCTGATTGTGTGTATGGGCCATTATTTCTGCCAGTGGGAGTATCCACTACTTGACCTGCTTTGGGGTTGTCCTAGGCTGATGGGTATCTGCTGGGTGTCAATCTTTGTTAAGGAATCATGGATTCAGGAAACAAAAGATACAATCAAATATGCAAAGATAAATCAATAGCATATTTGGATAATGTAGGATCAAGGCAGTACACATTAAGGTACTAGATGGTATGTAAAAGTATATGCAGATGTGAATCCATGGTCAACATCAGTATAATTCTAACTTCCAGGACCAGAGGAATGATGCTCATCAAATGGAAATAGCTTTAAAACTTGAAAACTATTTCAAGCTAAGATTGTCTGTCTGCATTCCACCTCCAATACTGATCTCTAAGATCCAGCTGAAAAATTGTGCTGATTTAACCAGGAATTCCTACATTTATGACACACTATGGGTGGAATAACAAAAACTGGTGCATGCCAAAAAATGCCCCAACATATTTACATTACCACTTTATTAGCGCTTCCTGTGAAAAATTAATAAAAAGGGTGCATATATTCATACATTTTTTGAATGGTGTTGGTCCTATACTCTCTTCTCCTTGCTACAGTGCTGAGCATTGCTTTCCACTCATCCTCACTACTTTAATTATGACACTAGTAATATTATATCATTTAGAACTGTTTTTAAATTAGAACAATGGCACAAAAGCTTTATTATTTTGGTGCACACAATTGGACTTTTATAGAAACTGTGGCATTCCAGTTTTAATGCAATTTGTTAGAGCTGGTGTGCCAAGACATTAAATTTGTGTAATAAAATTGTTGATTTGGCACACAGTAAATGCACTTATATTTACACTGAAAAAAAAATGACGTAATCCCCTTTTTGTATCCCCATGACTATCTTTAATTCACACATATGGCTTTACACTGCAGATTCTGTAAAGAATTGACAATCCTGACAGAAGCCACACGCTGACTTAGTGGCTAGCACATTTTGGTCCCTAATTTGAATCCTGGCCAGAACACTATCTGCATGGAGTTTGTCTGTTCTCCCTGTGCCTGTGTGTGTTTCCTCCCACACTCCAAAGATATTCTGATAATGTTGTTGATGTTAATTGGCTCATGTTCAAATTGTCCCTAGTGTGTGTATATACAGTATATGAATGTAAAATAGGGACCTTAAATTGTAAGCTCCTAGAGAGTAGGGCATGCTGTGAATGTTCAGTATGTAAATTGTTGGTGATATAAAAACACCTTTACAAAAAGAAAATGTGTTTTGTTATGATTATCAATGCATTTTATTACCAATAATCTAATTTTCAGATCGCTGATTGCAGTGATTTTTTTTATTTTTTTATTTATTAAAATGACTGCTAAGCCCTAATTGTTGCTAAGCAACTGTCGAAATTGTATAGAGAGGACTTTTCCTATTTATCTTTTAGGCAGGGGTGTTAAAAATGGCAGTGCAGTCAATGTTCTGGTGGTGTAGGCTGTCCAAATATACGTAACACTGTGGTGGAGGAGCCTCAATATATTTTCTACACTGCCCTGGTCTTCTTCAGGGCTCAATGCGTCTGTCTAGTGATAAAATAAAAGTCATGTTCTGGTCATTTAAAAGACTAATGAGAACATTTTAAGTTCCATCCATCCAAGACTGCACATGATTTAAACATTAACAGAAATAAATGTTGAGATTGAGCTGAAGATTTACACAATACTTTGATTTCTCTCCATATGTCTTTATGTTTACTGTTGGATATAAGGACATGCTACCCATAGACCTTTATTTGTATTTCTTATGAGCATACTTCCATAATAGTATGTATGTATATGCAGATTTTATTAATATGTCATATTCATAGAGTCATATTATAGAGAATATTGTATACTATACTGTATTATATTTGATTTAAAACAACATATTACGGTATAAACTAAAACGACAGTATTAGGAATTCATTATATTGTCATATTGCATGAATACTACAGTGATCGTATCTATCTTTATCTTCTTCTCTCAGTGCATCCCAACGTGAGCCAGGGTTGCCAAGGAGGATGTGCCACATGTTCCGATTACAATGGCTGCATAACATGTAAACCAAGACTGTTTTTTGCTCTAGTAAGGAATGGTATGAAGCAAGTTGGGGTTTGTCTTTCTTCTTGTCCAAATGGATACTATGGAATGCGCTCTCCGGGAATTAATGAGTGTAAAAGTAAGTAATGCATATATAGAACATAATGCACAATTTACTAAAATTGCTACACTTCCAATGCAATATGTGAGCAGTGTGATTATTTGCACAAACAAAAAAAAATACTATTATTTTGAAGATTAGTTTCAGCAGTAACTGTATTATTCATTATTATGTGCATTTTAGGACATAGCATAAGACATGAGAATATTAATTTTCCCACACTTGTACCAAGTTTTTCCTGTGTTGATTACTCTTGATTGCCTGCAAACTTGAATCTCTACAAAATAACCCTTTGAAGCGGCAGCCCCTATCTTGAGCCTACCTTTATTTGCTGTCTTAACAACTTCAGTTATCAGCAATACTCTCTTCTCCTGAACCATACTGTTGTTACACTGCTTGCTGATCAGTTGCCTATCTACATTATATGAAAGTATAATCTATTAATTGCTTGATTACACTCTATTACCAATGTGTCACAAGGCCTGTGGGCTGAATCAGGCCCAAAAGCACATTTCATGTAGCCCTTGCACCTCTCCTGCAGCTGTGGCACCCCCATCTCTGCCCTCACCTTGTCTCAGATCCTGTACTACCCCCCCTCTCCCCCCATCTCTGCAGTTTATGGAAGAGAGGAGGACAGAATGACTCCTGCATATTCTATTCATCTTGTCTCCGCCTCCCCTGGTTTCAGCATTCAGCAGACTCTGGCAGCTGACTCCTGCCTTCCTCTGGTTCTCCTCCAGATCCTGTACTTTCTATTTCCCAGCTCTGCTCCTGGCAGCAGCACAAGGTAGGAGGGGTGCACTGTGATGTAAGAGACTCTTGACTTCTGGTGGTAGGGAGGACTCCTAACATCTGATGTAAGACTGGTGGGGTGCTCTGGAAATCTTGTCTTACCGCTCCAACCAGCCCTTTGAGGGCAAATATAATGCTGACATGGCCCACAATGAGATTGACACCCCTGCTCTATTAGATTGTAATCAAGCACTTGATAAGCAGACTGTACATATAAAGTGTGCAGCACCAAGTGGGCGGGGAGGAGCATGCCTGTATAAAGTGATGCTGGGGATGTGTTCTTTCATATATCACAAGGGCCTTTTTAAGAAGATTAGAGGTAAGGTGCTGTGTAGGGATGAGCTCCGGCATGTTCGCACAGTCCACATGAAGAGTCCACCAGGAAGTCTGCACGGCACTGCGCTAACCACAGGCAGAGAGACATTTCGCCGCTCTCTGCAGCCGAGCATCGGGACAATGTCTCCCTGCCTGTGATTACCGCAGCGACGTGCAGACTTCCTGGCGGGCTCTGCACGTGGACTGTGCGAACATGCCAGAGCTCATCCCTAGTGTTGTAGCATTTACAGGAGCCTGCCAGCCCCTCCCACCAAATTCAAACTTGCTATAGATCTAATGCCAGCAGAAAAAGATGACACCACTGAATCATAAAAGAGGTATTTCTTCAAAATGAAATGATTTGATTAAAAATAATTAATTGCATGTTGGTTGTGGTGGGGGTTGCGGCAATCACCAATGCTCCCCATATCTTGTACCAGTACCAGGTATTTTGCTTTGTACCTAGGGACTAGACAGAGTGGTGGGGAGGTGAAAGGAAATTAAATATATGAAGCTGGTAGTAAACAAGTTTACTTTAAAAATGAAAAAACAAAAGTACTTTTCCATCCTGTGATCATAAAACCTTTGATAATATGTCAATATTTCAAATACAGGACCCAGAATAATTGTAGGGCTGCTACTAAGTATATAAACCTTTAAACATTAAAATAGATACAATTCCATTATCGTTTTCCCTTTAGGATTGATTGAGTCTTCTTTTTGGTTTTAGGATGTAAAGCTGACTGTGAAACATGTTTCCACAAAAGCTTCTGCACGAAATGTAAAGGTGGTTTTTATTTGCACAGTGGAAAATGTCTTGACACATGTCCAGATGGGTTTGAAAACAATAATCACAGCATGGAATGCAGTACTATTGGTAAGTTATTACTTAAATGTTGTAAACCATATTAGATGTAAGCATTGGCGAAAACATTCATTTGGATTTTATATTAAATGTGTAACAATGGTTTTCTTGGACCTGTGTTATGCACCACGTGGTGCATAAAGCTCAGCCACAACTATATGTAATAGTATGCATTAGTCTGTTGAGCATCAGACAGTGTAAGTAAGCATTAAATAGACCATCAACAAAAGGGAATGTGATATGTTCTATTGCATTAACTCCGAACACTCATATGCACTAACTAGAAGAGCTCTATTTTTACAGAACTGGATCCAACTAAAATATAGATTCAATTGAAGAAAGGCAACTCTTTACTTAGTTAAACGTTTTCCCAATGTATGGGATGAAAACAACTTTATATTCAGAGCTACTTTTGAACTGTACCAACCACCAAACTAGACAAATGAAAGCTAGTTTAATGTTTCCGAAAAGTGCCTACTGACTCTTCTGAAGATCACATACACTCTTCCTTTGCCCTACAGTACCATTTCCCTTCTTCTGGACATGTGTTGGCTAAATCAGGAGTACTGTAGAGTGAAAGAGGAAAGTGTATGTGATCTTTAGAAGAGGCAGAAATAGGTAAGAAATACACTCACAAGGTTAATAACAATTCCAGCATAAATGATGAATGTGGTGTTCATCCGATCTACTTTCGGGTGGTAGCTACTGGTGTGTCAGTGGCCAGAGGTCCAGGGGTGCTCGTGGCTCCCATCGATTTCTGGTAAACTCGGGGACACTCAAGTGCACTGATGTCACTTCCGGGTTCCCAGAGTCCCTTCTAGCCCCCCAACCTGCCCTCACTTACCCTCCTACCCCCCACCCTGCCCTCACTTACCCTCCTACGCCCTCCTCCACCTTGTCCCTACTTAGCCCCTACTCCCCCCTACCCTGCCCTCACCCCAGCCTCATCCAACCCCCCACCTTCCAAACCACCCCTCTGCCTACTCTTCCTAGGCGATAGGTATCGGTATTTGGTAAAGGCGAGTATTTAATAAAAAGTATCCGTACTCGTACTTGGTTTAAAAAAAATGGCATTGATACATCCCTAGTAAATGCATCCCTAATATATAAGCCTTATTTACTGTGAAGCTTCAGTTTTTAGCCCTCTATTTGTCTTTACACATTCCAGAAAATGTTGGGTAACAGGTTTCATTTAAGAGATCTTATACCTGTTAAAGCATCTCATTGCTTTGCAGTGTGAGTATAAAGCTAAATCCAGAAGTCTAAACATTCTCTTCTGCATTTTTGTGTAACACGGACTTTATCTCTTATTATGAAAAGACTTATGTCCTGTATAAAGTAAAGTGCTAAATCAAACAGACCATCAACTTGGTTCTACATATTATGTGAAACAATGTTAAACACTCCAAATACATTAGGCCTTGTTTAAGTTATTTTTACTCAGCTGCATAGAATATTAAAAAAGAAAATCTATTTCAGGTATAAATGATTATAATATATTTCACAATCAAAAAAAAATCAAACAAATCAAAAACAAATAAAATGGTATTAAACACAGTAGGGTTGGTCAACATATCAAACATACAATATATAGTACATACTGTATATATTTTCCAATGCCTAAAAAAAGAAAAAAAGAAAATATTAGCTTGTACTTCATTAAAACTACAATCAGTTTCAAATTATGCCAAGGTTGGTTAAGCCTTACACTATCCCAGAGAGGGTCTTTAATATAGAAGGATAGAAGGTTCTAAGGTTTATTTTTTTTGGGGGGGTGATAAATAGTGGGGTTGTATTTAAAAAAAAAATGCTTACCTTGAAAGTAAAAAAAAAAAAAAAAACAATATACTTGGATGTTGGAATTCTAGAAAATGTCTGCTACATTGGAAGGATTCCGTAGTAATAGCGGTGTGGGCAGGTTTATAACATCTCAGTGTTTGGTTTACCTCTTCCTCCCAGTCTGGAAAAATGCACTTCCTTCCCTTTCCCCTGAAGCACACACAATGCACATAGTTCCCCCAGAGGCTGGAGGACTGATTGTTATCTACAGGCTGCACTGGAGAGAGGTGATATCACCAGAAGGAAAAGTATGTGGGTGGAGAGCACATAAATTCAAAGCTCAGCCTCTTCTGCTCCCTACATGTCCCAGCAAAGTTGACAAGGGGGAGCAGGGGCAGATGAAGCTGTGGTGGACCATGCAGTGGCAGAGTTGATGGCTGGTAGGGGAAGTACTGGATAGCAGAAAGGGTTAGTGTTTGGGTTGTTTAGGTGCAGTGTCTGAGGTGTTGGGGTGCAGTATCTAGGGTATTGGGGTGTATTGTCCAGGGTGTGTGGTTCAGTGTAAGAGGTGCTGGAAAGCAGGGAGATTAAGGGTCAGGCATTTAGGAGCAGCTGTGCTAGATGACAGGGGGATGCAATGTCATAAATATCAACAAGAGGATGCACCCTCTAAAGTGTTCAATGGCCTTATTGTAATAATCAGAATGCATATAAGTCAGGCCTAACATACAGTCCCTATTCAATATAGCGGTAATATGTCTAGACCTGTGAGGCCCGGTGTATCAGGAGCCTATTGCAAAGCTTTATGAATGGAAAAAGTTATGAAGTAGTGTTCAGATAAACTGTATGTCCACATATCTCAATTACATGGAAAAGGAGGGAAACGTTAATTGCCAAGAATTGTTTCAGTGCCTCATAACACAATACCTTAAAGAGCGATGGAAATTAAAAATGCTTCATAGTCTCCCATCAGCATCCAATTAAGAATTCTTTAAAAAGCATAACACAAACAATAACGGAAAGAAAGAAGGAGGAGAGGAAAAGGAAAGAAAGTGAGAGTAATGCCTCGTACACACGGTTGGACTTTTGACCATGCAAACGTCCACTGTGACCCCCGTCGGAAGTCCAACGGACAAAATAAGAACAGGTTCTCTATCTAAGGTCCGTCAGACTTCTGACAAAAAAAGTCCGATGGAGGCTACACACGGCCAAACTTTGCGAGAAAAAAATCCGTCTGACTTTTTTTCTCGGAAAGTCTTACCATGTGTACTAGGCATAAAGGTCCAAGTTAGTCACCTCAGTCGAAGCCTCCATCCACATGACATCCCAATGTCTATGGAGCTTGGAGGTACACAATCCATGTGTTCCATACCTTGTCAAACCTAGTTGGTTTATCTTTACAGATACTGGTCAGTTTTTCATTAACCTTGATCCGAGATATTTTGTGTTTCACCAGAGTGATAATGATCACCGGCGATTTCCAATGCCCTAGGTATAGTTATTTTAGCCGTTAATAAAATAAAGAAAATCTGAGTTCGAAGATGTCTGGGGATCTCTTCCGACAGGTCAGCAAACAACGCAGTTTTGGCACCTCTGGGTATGTTCTAAATCATCACTGAGTGAATAAGATTAAAAACTCTGATGCAGAAACGTTGGACCTTCGGACAGGACCACCAAACATGAATCATGTCACCCTCTTGCCTGCATCCCCTGAAGCAAAGGGGTGAGGTAGCAGGATATATTTTTGCCAGCCTTGTTGGAACAAGATACCAGCACAATAGCACCTTGTAATTTGCCTCCACCAGGGAAGTATTGAGTATACCCTTGTGCACCATAGTCGACCATTTTGTCCATGCCTCCTCCTCAACTGTCTCCCCTAGATCAAATTCCCAGGATTTGAGTTTGATAGGAGGGCTTATCGCCCTGACTATTGAATAGGGCATAAAACTCTGTAATTCCTCCTCATGAGTCGGGACCACGTTTACATTTGTTTTCACCATCTCTCTCTCATGACCCCATTTTACTCACCATTGCACAAACAGCTGCCTCTGTGCTCCTTGCCACTATACAAATGCACCCTTCCATACTTGGCCCACTCAATGGACAGGCTCATCTTTTCTGGTAACTTTGTGTGATTAACGTCCTCAAACGTGGCCTTAAAATAACTCACTACACGTTCCTTTGACTTGGCACACGTGTGAAATAAGACATTTAATTTAGGCTTTGAAATAGATGTATATATAAACATGTTAATTTTGTCTGTTTTGGCTCATTTTCAATGTGCTTTTATGACTGGTTAAAATCTACCTTATGTTTCCTTTCTAACAACACTTCTGATGTTAGAAAACAACAAAAACATGTATAAAAGAAATTCTGCTCATAACTCTAGACAAGGTAATTTAGAGGTATTTGCAAAATATAACATCTGGTATGATCTAGAATTCAAAGAACATTATTAGACGTTAAATGTCATTTTTTATTTTTAGAAAATGTGTATGCCATGTGGAAAATTGTTTTTCACCTGAAAGTAATCCATGACTTTATGGCAAAAAACCTGTAATAACTTGTTAAAAGATGAACATACATCTATGAATTCTCTGTGTTGTGACTGGATACATTCTTGGTAACTTAAAGCCCAACTCACATATTCTTGCAAATTTGATATTGTAAGCCAAGGAAGGACAGTATTCATCTTTGTAAATGATATTTGCCTCCTGTCTAATTGTCATGTGTTTGCATCTAACAAGAAATATTCATGACAATACATATTTGTTCTTTTGTTTTTGATAGACAGGGAAAGAGTATATACATCAGTCAAGTTGTGTTGCTGTCTCTGAACCCTGTTAGGGAGATTTCACCTTATTTTCAGTCATCCCTACAATAGCAGAAGTTGTAATTTGGGGGGAGAAGGTCGCACTAATGTTGAACAATACAGTAAACTGATAAATAGTGCAAACAAAATAATCATATGCAATTACATGAAGCAAACAAAAAGTGCTCTATATACTCAAAATGTGTGTATATATATATATATATATATATATATATATATATATATATATATATATATATATATATATATATAAGATGTGTCCCAATAATAAAGATGTGAGTCCAAAGATCATGGTGACTAAAAATAAGACGTGAAGATAAACGATGAAAAGTAGATCCACCGCCACCAAGATGATAAGGGAAAGCCACTCCTTGAGGGATACACCAGAAGAAAAATGGACACCCTTACCAGACAAGATGGACCTCCTATAATAGCAAGGTCATATGGGCCTGCTATTATAGCAAGGTCATATGACCCTCTGTGGGGTGGTCACAGATGTGTGTGCCGCTGAACTCCTACTGTCTTCCTTGCTTCAGTCCTCTGTGTCCCTAAAAGGGGATCCCTCCCTTATCATCTTGGTGGCCATGGATCTACTTTTCAACGTTTATCTTCACATCTTACTTTTATTCATCATCATTTTTAGAGAGAGAGAGCTGTGCATGATGTCATAAGCCTAGGCTTTTTGGCAGACAAGAAACTGGAAGTGGGCTGTATAAGATATTTACTGGCAGAAAAAAAAATGTTTTACTTTTCAAAGTTAAAACAACAAGGGAAGAAGATATAAAAAAAATGACTGAAGTTCCGCTTTAAGGTTCTAATGCTTCCTGTTTTAGTGGGGGAAAAAACATTTTGTTGCAGTTTGTACCCTATTGGAGACATTTCCCCTTACTTCCTGTGTTGACGGGAACTCTCACCAAATAGGTCACAAAGATTCCAACCTTTTCCTTTAGCTGGAGTTAAAGAGTTCTAGCCTGTAAAAAACTAAAATAAAAATTAAAGACAGCAGCTATAAATACTGTATCTGCTGACTTTTAGAAAAGGACACTTACCTGTCCAGGTATCCTGCAATGTCGACAACCCAATTCATCACACGGCTTTGGGTCCAGGCACCAGGATCTTCACTAAGGGAAACAGAAAGTATAGCCTTAGAAGCTTCACAGCCTGTTTCCTGCTACGCATGTGCGAATTGCGATGCACTTTCTGAATGGTCCTGCTGTCCTCTGGGACCTTTGTAACTCCCAGAAGTCAGTGTAGGGGAAGAAGTAGGGGCTGGACATTTCGTAGATCACCACAATTGTGGGAGCAGGTATCTGACTTTGACAGGTATGCGCTCCCCCGCCCCCCAAAAGTGCCAAATGTGGCAGTGGAGGAGGGAGATGGGAACAAGCAAAGCTTCCCCTTTTGGGTGGAACTCCGCTTTAGGCTTCAGGCAGACTTTGAAAATGTCATATTGGATGTAATATTACATGTATTAAAAGCTTAATTAGGCATAAAAGAAACAAGACACATAATAAATACAATTTACTGTACACAGATAGTGACTTACCATATTTATCGGCATATAACACGCACAGGTGTATAACACGCACCCTAACTTTAAGAGGGACGTTTCAGGAAAAAAACGCTCCATAGCCCCCTGCGTATAACATGCAGGCACAGTTTACCCTCTATTTTCAGGGTAAAAAGGCGAGTGTTATACGCCAATAAATACAGTAACTGCCCTGACTATCAAAATTTAAGTCTTGGAATGTTTGCGGAAAAACTTTTATTGCTCTTCAAATTCACTGTAATAAGTTCTTGTATCGCTACCAGCTGAAGGCTGATTTTAGTAGTTCAGGTGTTCTGTAGGCATGTCCCTATGTAAAAATTGTTATCGGATTGTATTTATTTTTTTATTTTTTGGTCAAACTTGATGGACTTGTGTCTTTTTTCAACCTGACTAACTACAGTATGTACTATGTTTTAACTCATGGTTTTGTTTTACCCCCACAGTACACTGCGCGGTCAGTGAGTGGAGTCCTTGGGGTTCCTGTACAAAAAGGGGGAAAACATGTGGCTTCAAGCGGGGCAACGAAACAAGAACCCGTGAGATACTACAGCACCCTTCAGCACGTGGCACACCTTGCCCGGCAACAAATGAAACAAGAAAATGCATAGTGCAGAGAAAGAAATGTTCAGAAAGGTAATGTATTCTTATTTTGTGATGTTCCTCCAAAATGTTTTTAGCCATGGTTACAGATACTGTAGAACATACGGACCAGTACTTAAATATTACCCTAATGCTAAATTGCCAGTTTTGCTTTTATAAATACATTCATTTAAAAAAGATTAATAGAAAGTCTACTAATGCTACTTTTGAAGAAAATGCTGCTCTAGGATATACTTAATGTTGATCAAATGACCAAAATCCTAGGCCTCTGGGCACTTTATCTTTGCTAAAGTGTGGGGCCGCCAATCTGAAAACTTGCCTTGAACAGGAAATAGGTAACTAAAAATGTAGGCTTTTGGTAATTTAAGTAGCCCTAAAGAGAGTCTAGTTCAGTAATGTTTTCATAAACGCTAAGTATTTCAACCCTTTTGCTAATTTCTGCAAAACAATCCAGTAAGTCTGTTTAGCTGACTTCACTTTGCCAGTGGAGTATACATGTGCGGTTCGTTGTTTCCGAATAAAAATTCGGACAAATTTTCGTTTAAAGTAAATGTTGCTCTGCGCCCTGAGCCCACTCTTTTTCATACCAATTATCGCCTCAGGCCTCGTACACACGACCGAGTTTCTCGGCAAAAACCAGCAAGAAACTTGCTGGGATTTTTTTTTTGCCGAGGAAACCGGTCGTGTGTACATTTTTCGACGAGGATACTGTCGAGGATCCCATCGAGCCAAAAGGAGAGCATGTCTTCCTTTTCCTCAACGGGAATGGAGAAACTTGCCTTGTCCAGTTCCTCGACAGCCTAACAAGGAACTCGACGAGGAAAACAATGTGTTTCGCCCGTCGAGTTCCTCGGTCGTGTGTACGAGGCTTTAGGCTATAATCATGTGCTCAACAAAAAAAAAACGAATTGAAATCCATACGTCCGGTGCCCTGCATGTAGATTAGAGGCTGGGCGCATGGATTAGGGGGCAGCTCCCCTGTGCCCCGCTACTGCTGGTGAGCTCAGAAAACACCAAGAAGCACCTATAAAAGTGACAAACCCACCGCTGGGATCGCTTTTATCTTAGAGCCGACCACCATACGGAAAAAAAATATCAAGGTTATGGCAGCTAGCTGCTGCCACAACCCCGTTATTCAACGTCAAAGTAATGACGTACATGTACAGTTGGGCGGTCGGCAAGTGGCTCTAAAGGAGCGTCGGAGAAAAAACAAAATCTCTTTTCTTTAGTATAGTCATAAAAATAAAATATTGGTTGGAATTAATTTCAGATTTATTATACACAGTAGGGTTTAGCAGTAACATTTTGTCAATGGATTATACCATTTTCCTAGAGATAGTAGTAGTTCTAGTGGAGGATGATGTGTATAAATAAATATGTCTTAGAATATTACTATCTGCTGGCACAACAGAAAAGTTTCCATTCTCGGATATTAGTAGTTTTGGTTTTGTGTTCCTGGCAAGCTGCATACATATTGTGCTAAAGAGAAAATCTGTAAGACCGATGGAAAAAAAAAAGATGAACTGTCTAGATTATTTATTAATGCTATCAGGATTTATATGAATCTAGGTGATCAACATGCCGGAATTAGAAACTATATGGAATCCCCCATCTCACAAGCAAGTTAATTCCTAATATACTCCCCTGTCAGAGAAATAGATAGTTATATTGGAGCATATGTGTGGCTGGTCTGGGTGGGAGAGCAGCAGTTACATGCAATGTTTGTGAAATTTCTAGGCAGAGGATTTGATAAGTATGCAATTGGCTTACACTCGCTGTGTTTTATCATACTTTGATTGGAGTTCAAAAATATGCTAAGGAAAAATTCCCAAAACCATGCATCAAGATTAGAGTAAATGTTACTTTAGCTGGAGATAATGTAACATAATACCGAGAGGCTTAAAATATTAAGTGTTAAATTCCCTGCTCATCCACCCACTCACACTCATCACAGACACAATCTGATGTAACACAGAAGACAACCATCACGTTTAATGATGTGCTTGATGATAATGCACAATGAATCCGCTATATTTCTTCCTGTCGATAAATAGATCTCGCCCAATTGTGTAACTAAGTTGCCTCTCTGATCTATTCTGTAACCTATGTGTATACAGTATATGGTAGACTTGTCATGTGACATAGTGAGTGGTATATGTGTTGCTACAGAGGCTACAGAGGCCACGCAGTAGTATTAGTTCACTTCAGTACACAGCTCCATCCACATGTTTTGGAAGCATTTATTTTTTTATTCATCAAAGGTACTTATATAGCGTTGTCAATTTACGCAGCGCTTTACATATATATTGTACATTCACATCAGTCCCTGCCCTCAAGGAACTTGCTAAGGTCCCTAACTCACATTTGTACATACATATACTAGGGCCAATTTAGAAAGGAGCCAAAACCGCTTAAGGTCCGCCCTGTCGCAGTTTTACTGCTACAGGGTGGAACCTCTGCACCATGTGGCGGCAGCTCCCTCCCGCTGCAATCAATTACAGCGGGAGCCCATCGGTGGGTACCGCAGACTTAATGTCTGCCAGCAACCGCCAACTATCAAACAGAGAGCCAGAACAGCGATCTACCAATGTAAACATGGCAGATCGCCATTCTGAAGGGAGGGACTGAAAAGTGGGTACGTGCCATTGCTTCAGTTTGCTTTAGTGCGCATGTGCCGATGACATCGGCACATGCAGGGGACAGGGGATATCTTGCCTTCCCTCCTGTCAGACAAACAAAGACTTGGGGGGCACACCCTAACAATGCATTACATTAAAGATGGTGCTGCTATAAGACCATACAAACAGAACAAAAGATTATAACGCACACATACAAAAATGTCATACAAAATCCTACAAGGCTATTTAAAGCACCTGAACATAATACACAAATAAGCAAATATGGGGATTTGGTCACACCATATGGCCATACAGTGCTTAAAATGGTTGCAAACCCTTAACAACCACTTTATGCTACAGGTAAGCCTATAATAAGGCCTTGAATGTAAAAAGTGACAGAGTCTCTTTAAATAACTTTCACCATGACAAATGTCATGGTATGAAGTGAATGAATTACTGTTAGTGGCATTAAAACAAATTTCCAAAAATATATTGTTTGATCTAGAGCCTTAGCTGTCATCAGTTTGCAAAAAACCTTCACGTACGTCATTTATTTGCTTACTGTAATAAAATCATATGTCTACATTTAAAATGCAGAGATCACAAACATCATTTTACTTTAAAAATAAAAATGTTTAGCTTACAAAATCAACAGGAAAATTAGTTCCTAATCTCACAGTTTACGCAGCGTGGAAATAAATGAGTTCTGGTATATTTCCGGTTACTTTATCAAATATGACAGCATAAACAAAGCACAGTGGTGTCAAACACTCAAATGTAGGAGTTTTTTTTAAAGGTAACCACTATGTGCTGCTAACAGAGCCGTCATTATGAAATTTTAACTGGGTAGTCACTGTTTTTGCGCACATTATAGGCATGGTTCAGAGCAAGAGGACATGTTAATCAGTGAAAAAAATAAACACATCGGCCCATGTAGCATTATGAACACTAATCAGAGTCAGAACAGCTTGTAAAATAACAGACAGCAGATTGTAGTAACACAGCTGAGAGACGTGTTTTATGTGTTAAAGACACTAGGCTGGTTAATGACCTTACTGTGTGATTGTTCCCCGGGCCTCTTAGACTCTAAAATTAACTTAAAACTAATTACTGTTTCCTGATGTTTATACAATTCATATACTACAAGGTCAACAGTGGGTGTTTAAGAACCCATTATGTCGACTTTCTATTTTCGTGCTATTGATAATGGCTCACGTTCCGTATTAATTCTACTTATCATGATCATGATATCAGGATATGTTTAAAGCCTAACTCCAGCCATTTTTTTTTTAGCCATAGAAAGAGCGTGGAAGAGTAAAAGTGTAAAACCCAGGACCCTGCGTTCACTATATCTGGTATCCCACAGTACACAGAACATGGAAATGTAAACTGATGAATACCTTTCTTAACAGCAGTATATAGCAGTCTTGTGACTTCATCAGTATCTAGCTGAGCACTGGTTAAAGCTTGTAGGAGGAGTTTTCATTCTTCTGTGACTGTCCTATGCGGCTGCATGACCCCTGACTTTCTGTCTGGAAAGGGCCGATTGGCCCTGTGCTGATCACATGCACCCTCCCCCCCCAAAAAAAACTCTAGAAATACACACCAAACTGAGCATGGGCAGAGTGCCTCCTAGTGCCCTATTCTATCAGCAGATAGAGTGGGGGACACTAAAATAAGGGAAGGATCAGAGAAGATAGGATCCAACAGTCTTTTTACACAATGCGGAGGATTAAACCCTTAGGTTCCACAGTGAGTATAACAAGCATGTTTTACTCCATATACAGACTGACTTTACTGTTGTGGGTTTAGTAACACTGTAAAACTTTATCAGATTTTCTTTCAATCTTTGACCCCATTGGTGACAGCTTTACAATACAGAAAGCAATCAAAACACTGTCAGGAGTACCAACCCTTCCACATTCTATTAGAAATGTGTTTTTGTTGGCATACAAAAACTTCAGAACTTCAGAATCAAATATTCAAACTGCAGTTTTTTGGACGTTTATTGCATCCAAACTAATAAGAGGTAAATTATTCTTGGTTGCTACAAGGCTTAAACTCTTTTTAACAACCATGTTAAAGTAGAACTATAGCCTCTAAAAAAATATGTGATGAAGCACCTAATTAGTCGCCCTGAAAATCCCACAAAGTCTACAACTGAAGTTCACCCAATGTGGTTTACTTTCCTATGATAGTGTGGCAACAGTGCTGCACTGCTTCAGAGCAGAGTTGCCACTCTTATGTAGGCTTTGCCTGCTTACACTACAGCTGGATGGTAAATGTTAGATTGTCATACAGGAGCCTTTTTTGTACGTTAAGAAAGCCTATAAACAGATGTTTTTTCAAGGCTTTTTGGGCTTCTGTTTTAGAACTGAAAAAGGGGCTTGTGACTTTGTGACTCTACAATGGGTACAATCCAGCATTCATTTCCTGTATGGACCTGCTCATTGTCTTCCACACTGCAATGGATTCCCTTATTCTCATTATGAAGCATTATATCACTATTGTAGAAGGATTTCCCAAAGCTGATTTACTACTATGCTGTAAATACACAGCTGAATAAGTCAGAGGAAGTGCACACCAACCTTTTCTCTTTTATTATATACAGGTACTCCTCACTTAACGACCAGGTTCAGTACCAACGACCAGGTCGTTAAAAAATTGGTCATTAAACGAAGAGTAATCAATATTTTAAGCATTCTTAACTACTGTACTGTATTGTGAAAAAAAGGTCTAAACACAAAACTCCAGCTCAATAACGTTGTTTTAACCACTTCAATAGAGGGCACCCCCTTCCTGCCCAGGCCAATTTTCAGCTTTCAGCGCTCGGGAATTTTAAATGACAATTGCGCAGTTATACAACACTGTACCCAAACAAAGTTTTTATCATTTCCCACAAATAGAGCTTTCTTTTGGTGGTATTTGATCACCACTGGGGTTTTCATCTTTTGCTAAACAGATAAAAAGAGACCGAAAATTGAGAAAAAAACGTACATTAACAGACCAAGCTGTCAAGACACAGTAGCAGTTAGAGGGTTGGGAAAAACTCTTTAACACTGACAGTGCTTATAATGGTCAGCTTGTATTCATTTATGTAAATTCTTTATCCAAAAAAAAAAAAACGATTGCTGTAGCTGCTTATAAAATGTGAGCTGGAGTTCAGCTTCACTTTGTTAGTCAAGTCCATCTAAATCTGCCTGTCTAACGATACCCTCCGTGCCAAACTGACAATGCTGCTGTCCATAGAGGTCTCTGTTGCTCCTTCATCCAGGTGGTGGGCACCCCAATACTGTAGGTGGGTTACTAGCTGGATCACCAGGTGAAATAAAGGAAAAAAAGGCTAAAAAAAAATGGTGGCCATCACATCTACGGACTGCTAAGCTGCAATATATTACTTTTTTTTGGGAGGGAGGGTTTAATACCACTTTAATTATCAAATCAAGTACTTTCTTCTTTAGGGAATCACATTTTCAAGCAGTGTTGTAATCGATGACTCAACACAATGTAAGGAGGTCAATAACTTTGCCAAGGTGAACTTTCACCACCAAGATGAGTTACAGACATTGCAAGTTACTTCATAGTATATACAAGAGCGATCCTGAGTTATCAAAATGGAATGTGTAATTCTCTATATAATTGAGTATTAGGTTATTAACAACTGATGCTTGGGCGGATTTGAAAAAAATAAAAATCAGAGCAGTAACAAAACTACAACAGAAGCTGCTTGTATAGAGTCGAAAATCTTGCAAGCATATGCTCATTATTATTTGGTTACTAAGGACAACAATATATAATTTTATAACAAAACAACAAAATTAATTGCAGTAGTAAAAACCCAAAGAGGGAGGTTTATCAATTTTGTCACACAAAAAGCCATGGTAAAACCAAACAAAAAGCAAGGCAAAAAAACAGAGGGGTACAGGCATTACATCTGTAAGGGGCCTGATGGGCCCCAGGGCCCCTTACAGGCCCTGCAGGCCCCCCTCTCATTTTTATTTTGCATTACACCCTCCCCCTTATTATCTCGTGTCAGGAGAGATTACACTTGTTTTTTTTTTCGTCAGTACCCCCCCCCCCCCCCCAGTTCTCTGCTCCAGGGGGGGGCCTGCCTAAAGCTGTGTAAGTTGCCCCAAAATTTGTGATGGATGCCCTGCAAAAAACTAATACCATACTTTAAAACCCATCTCCATGTGGAACAAAAATGCTTCCTTAATGATTCATGTCTAGGGTAGCGCGACTAGCATTTTTACTTACCCGATCCTCTGCTTCCCTGGCAATCGGCACTCTCCTCTTCTTCCCTATTCTAGAGACTGTGATTTTGCTTCCTCATGCCATTTGCAGGGCCATGGGCTCTCCATTAAGCCCAGCACACATGGGTCGAATGTCGGGTGGCATCAGCCGGTTCAATGGATAAGTAAAAGTGATTTTTACAGCCCCCTAGACCTAAATGAGCAATTTATCTTTGCAGCAGGGTGGGAGCAACACCACCATTTTTGTTTCCCCCAAAGTTCAGCTTTAAAGTCGTTGCAAAAGCTGTTTTTTTTATCTTAATGCATTCTATTTAAACCTTCTGTGTGTATCAGCCCTCCTCAGCCCCACTAATACTTTCCTGAGCCCCATCTCTATCCAGCAATGAATCTCACTCCTGATTGGCTGAGACACAGCAGTGGCGCCATTGGTTCCCGCTGCTGTCAATGAAAGCCTGCTAACCAATCAGGAGAGAGAAGGGGCAGGGCCAAACCTTGGCTCTGTATCTAAATGGACACACAGAGCTGTGGCTCGGCTCGGGTGCCCCCTTGGCAAGCTGGTTGCTGAGGGGGCACTCGACAGGAGGGAGGGGCCAGGATCACGGAAGAGAGACCCGAGAAGAGGAGGATCTGGGCTTCTCTATGCAAAACCATTTCATAAAGCAGGTAAGTATAACATGTTTGTTATTTTTAAAGAAACAAGATTTTAGCATCACTTTAAGCAAGTAAGGCATGTGGAAACAGACATAAACAGGTATATATATATATATAAATCTAAAAGAGAGGCACAAATGCCATAAAAGGATGTGGGGAAAAAAATTAGGAGATTGAGATAAAACATAAGTAAGGCACCAGTAGCTCTGGTTAGTGAGGTCTGATACAACAATGATAATAAAAAGATAAAAGTTAAAGCAGAAATCAAGCAAAAAATAAATAAATAATCAGTCCATAAATAAAATAAAAAGCAAATCTGCTGCAATAATCACCTTCAAAATGAAACAGTGATTCTTTTCCACCACGAGATGTTCTCGGTCTTCTGGGTTGAATGACAGCCAGCATCATTCAACACACTTTCCCTGAGCCCAGAATGCCATGGACCTGCCCCCTGGGAGGGTTTCATCATGCAGCCTGAGTGCTATGCAGAGTGCTACTGCACTGAATAACATTCACACATCATTATTAGTCACCCTTAGTCCGGCCATACAAGGCCATACAAGGTTCAAATCTTGGCCAGTTCAGCAGGAACCAGCCAAGATTAAAACCGTCAAAGGGCAGGCTGAAAATACCAAGTTGATCGATTGATCAACTTGGGTTCAACCAGCCTGCTGGATTCTCTTGCGATTATCACTATCTGCTGCTAAAGCTGCTAGCGATAATCAATGTCTTCTCCCGGCGGGGACAGCTTCCCCCCCAGAAAATTGCTCAGCAGAAGGGTTTCCCTCTGACAGCACTGTCTGTGTTGATGGGGGAATCGTGTAAATTTCTTTAATTTGCACTGTGTATGCCCTTCCTTAGCTCTAAGATTTTTTAAAGTTTTATTATCGTTTATGTACTAGGGTTAGACTGTAGGTCCCTAGGTTTCTACCTGTGCATGGACAATGGAAATGTTCTTAATAAATCAAAGACATTAAAATTACATTGAGACATATATTGAAATTATAACAGTTGAATGTATATACTTCAACAATATACTCAGAACAGAAAGTCCTTTGTCTCATATGCCTTTATTAGCTGATAAAATATTGAAAGGCCTGTTATAAACTCAGAGATATGTAAATATATCTAGACAAAGTGTGTTGTCATTAAACTTGATTTTAGACATGTGCAGAACAAAAAAAAATAATAATTCAATTCATTATTTTCATAAATTTGTTTAGTTAAATTTGTTTAAATCGTTTTCGGAATTTGTTTGTTTATTCGTATTCGAATCTAATCAAATTTTAGAATTCTAATTTGGATCGATTCAAAACTTTTTACAATCATTTTAGAATAGTTTTATAATTCAAATTAGAAATAATTTTCGAATCCTTTTCCAATTTCCAAAGAGAATAAAATAGAATAGAAAATAAAGGAATATAATAGAATAAAATAGAATAGAATAGAAAATAATATAACAGAAAAAAGGATAATAGAATAGAGTAAAACAGAACAAAATAGGATAGAAAATAAAAGGACAGAATATAATGAAATAGAATAGAAAGGAATAGAATAGATTTTTTAAAAAAAATACAATTAAATAGAAAGATTATAACCATCTTCTGAAATCTGAATAGAATAGAAAATAATACAATTTAAAAAAACAATAGAATATAAATAATATAACCATTTTCCAAAATTCAAATAGAATCAATTCGAATTTGAATATAATAGAAAATAATAGAGTAGAATAGAATAGAAATAAACACAATAGTATAGAAAAACAATAGAATAGAATATAATTAATATAACCATATTCCTGTTCTAATCTATTTTTTTCTATACTATTCAAATTCAAATTGTGGTTATCTGAATTTTGGGAAATAGTTATGTTACTTCTATTCTATCCTATTCTATTTTTTTTAATTATATGCTTTTTCTGATTGTTTATTCTATTCTTTTATATTCTATTATTCTATTTTCTATTATATTCTTTTCTATTCTATTCTATTGCTTTCTATTCTTTTTTATTCAAATTCAAATGTATTCTATTTAAAATTCGAATTTCAGAAAATGGTTATATTCTTTCTATTCTATTTGATTCTATTCTGTTGTCAGTTATGACAAATATTTAAGTATTTATTGGATTTTCAAGGTGCAGATACTAGTAAAGAGATCCAATGAGTTATATTTAAAATAAAAACATTTTATTTTTAACATGAGTAAAAACATGTATTTATGGGATTTTCAAGGTGCAGATACTAGTAAATAGATCCAATGAGTTACATTAAAAAAAAAAAATAAAAAAAAAATTATTTTAACATGAGTAAAAACATGTTTAAAAACTGTTTTACGGCAAGTACGCGTCCCTATGTATACAGCAAGATTGAGGTTGTTCCCAACATGTTTCACCCTCAATCTTGGCTTCTTCAGGGGATGCTGTCCACTTAGAAACAAAAGCCTTCTAATAGAAAGATATATATACACTAGTATCAATATAAAGCATTTTAACAAGCATAAAAGAAGGGACAACAAAATCAGTACAGTATACAGGTAATCAGATAATTATACATGTGCATACTGAGCTCTCTTTTATTTACTGTATTTATTGGCGTATAACACTCACTTTTTTACCCTGAAAATGGAGGGTAAACTGTGCCTGCGTATTATACGCAGGGGGCTATGGAAAGTTTTTTTCCTGAAACTTCCATCTTAAAGTTAGGGTGCGTGTTATACGCCGATAAATACGGTATGTATTTGCTGTTCTATGAGGAACCAAAACCAAATCAGTCAAGGAAGCTGCCATCGTAGCCTCTGTTTGATCTGCAACTGCCATGGTAGTGCACACGTGATCAGTTATGACACCAGCCCTTTGATAGTTTGACAGTTTGGTTAAATGCACAATGAAATGTGAAAGTTACCATTCTCTGCATGCCTGGAATGTAACTATTTTTGAAACCGTTAAATTGATGGAATTAGTTCCGCCTTAATGGGAGTACAGTGGTGTTCACTTTAGCATTGTCAGTTTGCCATATGGGCACCTTCCGTTGCCAATCAGGCTACCTATCCAATAGACCTGATAGGCTGATATCAAGGCACTCTATTTGACATCTGACATTTGTACAGGACTGAGTACTCGCTTCTTGTCCTCATATGACTGTGCTGGGGCAGTCAACAAGTGAAAACACTGTCATATTAGAAAAAGGGGAGGACATCACACATGTTCCTCCATAACTTGGAAGTATTAGCTATTTTCTTCTCTCCACCATATGTACAGAGCAGCAGGGTAGCAAATGAAGAATACAATTACAATGTTGCTGGAAGGCATTTACCAAAGTAGGCTAATGTTGAAGAAATGATCTGTTAATATAAAAAAACAGTATTCTAGCAGCAACATGTTGTCAATTACACCATTCATAAGCTTTCCTGCAATAAAAAGCATATACATTTTAAAAGTATTCAGAAGGAATATAAAATCTGAGTTCCATAGTAAATAATTGCCATTCGTGTTCAGGGCTGGTGCGAAGATTTTTGACACCCTAGGTGAAACCTAATTTTGCTGCACCCCCCATTGGACCCATCCCTTTTGCCCTGCCCATGTATACCCCACCTTTTTAATGAAGCGCCCATCAAATGCAGCCCACCAGCAACCATCAAATGCAGCCTCACTAGTGCCCATCAATGCAGGCTACCAGCGCCCATCAATGCAGCCTCACCAGCGCTCATCAAATGCAGCCTACCAGCACCGATCAATGTAGCTTCACCAGCGTCCATCAATGCAGCCTACTAGTGCCCATCAATGAATGTTTGCTTGCTTCCATTCATTCAGTAGTTGGGACACAGACACAGTCCTCCGTAGCCAGTGCGCCTCTGACACTATGTATGAACGGAGCGGTGGCTGCCTGCTGATGCTGAGACTAAAGCCTCGTACACATGATCAGTCCATCCCATGAGAACGGTCTGAAGGACCGTTGTCATCGGTTAACTGATGAAGCTGACTGATGGTCTGTCGCGCCTACACACCATCGGTTAATTAACCGATCGTGTCAGAACGCGGACACGTAAACCACATACGACGGCACTATAAAGGGGAAGTTCAAATCCAATGGTGCCACCCTTGGGGCTGCTTTAGCTGATTTTGTGTTAGTATAAGACGATTCACGCTTTTCTGTCTGTTACAGCGTGATGAATGTGCTATCTCCAAAACGAACGCTAGTTTTACAAGAACGAGCGCTCCCATCCCCTCATTTAGTCTGAGCATGCGTGGATTTTTAACCGATGGTCGTGCGTACTAACGATTGGTTTTGACCTATCGGTTAGGCGTCCATCGGTTAGGCCAGTGTTTCTCAATTCCAGTCCTCAGGCCCCCCCAACAGGTCAGGTTTTAAGGATTTCCATTATTTTGCACAGGTGATTTGATCAGTTTCACTGCCTTAGTAATCACCACAGCCTTTTCATCTGAGGGAAATCCTGAAAACCTGACCTGTTGGGGTGGCCTGAGGACTGGAATTGAGAAACACTGGGTTAGGCGTCCATCGGTTCAATTTTAAAGCAAGTTCTCATTTTTTTGACCGAAGGTTAAATAACCTATGGGGCCTACACACGATCGGTTTGGACTGATGAAAACGGTC
This sequence comes from Rana temporaria, assembly GCF_905171775.1. NCBI lineage: Eukaryota > Metazoa > Chordata > Amphibia > Anura > Ranidae > Rana > Rana temporaria. The sequence continues at coordinate 285,025,731 of NC_053492.1, forward strand.
CTTCAGACCGTTCTCCTCTGGCGATCCTATTGTGTTTATGAGGCCTTAGTTGCTTGTTGCAGAGAGAAGAGAGTAGGAACACCAGTGGCCAGGCGCCCCTAGGCAGAAGTGCATCCTAGGCGGCTGCCTAGTTTGCCTAGTGGTAGCACCGGCCCTGTTCGTGTTATATTAGCTAAAGTAAAAGGCACTAGATGAAAAAATAAAAAAAGAAGTAAGAAAGCAACCAAGGTTATCTATAATAGTCAGTGGTCTAGTAAAATTAAAATAAAAAAAATCCATGTATTTTCATATTAGATTTTTTTTTTCATTACAACAATAGCAACAACATTCTCAGTGGGGCATCCGTTACTCTACGCTCATACTAATTAGTTCCAAATCTTTCCAGTGTCTTAGATTATCTTGAGCTGTATGCTGTCAGCACTGCATAACAATAAAATGAATAGTGCAATTTGAAAAATACATGTGTTACTGCCTACCCACATCAAGGTGAAATGCAAATTCTTTGTCCAAAAAAACTTTATATGTCCTTCCATAATATCCAGGAGCATGCTTGTTGATGGACCAGAGGATCCTCTTTCATTTTACAAGGATGTTCACTAAGTTGGTCTGTTTGAAGTTTTGCATTTGAGTGCAACTGTACAACAAAAAACTAAAGCTGCCATCTGCATTTGGTTTGTTAATACAATACAAAATAATAGTTCCTTCAGGCAAAGTTTTTAACATGTCTACAAGAAAGGAGGGCTTCCCTCAACCATATTGCCTAGCCACACATTCACAGTGCAGAGTATTAGGTAGTACGAAAAAAAAAAAACAGTAGCTCAAACATCAAGATTTACGGCACTGAACACTGCTCCCTTGATATAACTTTTACCCATTAGTCATCAACTTTCTGTTTAGGAAGAAGGAGGCTTTAGACCTGATATCTCAGGAATGTAGCTATCTTTTATCTATGCAGACCACTGCAGAGCCCCTAACGCATGAAGTTCACATCCTGTAATCCATGTAACCTATGATATGCACTAATTTTGTCTTTGAAGATCTATAGCTGCATATCTTACTTGACTGTTAGCCAAATTGTTAACCCTTGCCAAGGAGTGATAAGAATGTAATAGATTGAAGATGGGTTTTACAAAGTATATTATCAGGCTGTATGAGCTACAAAAGTGGTAGACAGATTCTAAAAACATACATTTTACAGATTCTTAAAAACATACATTTAACATCTGAAACCAAAATGATAATTAATGGCTCAAGTCTTCAGTGACCCAACTGCTGTTTTAGGTTTAAAATGAGTTTGCAGTGTATCTAAAAAAAAAAAAACGTTTCCTTTAGTATTGCATAAGGTAGGGAGGGGTTAGAACCTCTGTCCGATTATTGTAGCTTTTTGCTTGAGGGGATTGTAGCCGTATTAGCAATTGTACTGTCTGTTGTTTTTTTTATTTGCACTAACATACAATTTTTCAAGAAAAACTTTTGGGGTATATTGGTGCATTAGTACTTCTTGGACCTTGATGAAGGGGACATTTCCCCAAAAGCTTGTCCTGAAAAATTGTGTGTTAGTGCATATAAAAAAAGTAACCTAGACAGTACTTAATGGTTTCTGTAGCTATTTGCAAACAATCCGTCCTGTACCTATACACTGACCGCCTTATGACAGTGGGTGCATACCCTAGAGCAATATAGGTAAAGAGGAGAGCACTCACAATGCCACATCCGTAAATTTGGGAGAAAAAGGAAATTACTCTGAAAAGGTAATAAATGGTCGGACTTTGCAGGCAACACAGACAGGAATAATAAAAAATACTTTATTACAAAAATAGAATATACGCAGAACAGCGCGATATACAAAAATAAGAAAAACCATATAGAGTATGAAAAGATGTCCCCTGTGCGTCCGTTGACGAACATGGGACATCTTTTCATACTCTATATGGTTTTCTTATTTTTGTATATTGTGCTGTTCTGTGTATATTCTATTTTTGTAATAAAGTATTTTTTATTATTCCTGTCTGTGTTGCCTGCAAAGTCCGACCATTTATTACCTTTTCAGAGTAATTTCCTTTTTCATACCGTAGAGCAGTCATCAAACTTGTTAAACAAAGGGCCGGTTTATTGTCCATCAGACTTTAGCAGGGCTGGATTGTGGCCAGCAGGAGTAGAAATTGTCCTGGCATCAGTGGAAGTAAACATTGGCACATTTGGTATTGGGGGTAGGGAATAGTGCCCATCGTTGGTATCCTATGGAAGAATAGTGCCCCCATTATTGGTGTCGGTGGGAGAAATGGTGCACCATTTTTGGTGTCAGATGGCAGAATAGTGTGGGAGGAGTAGTACTCCAAGGGCTGGATGAAGGCAAGCAAAGGGGCACATCTGACCCCCAGGCCGCAGGCCGCAGTTTGGAGACCATGGCCCTAGAGTGATACTATTCAAAGCATAGAAGAAGGTAGATGGTAAGAATTCTGGATTGCGAGCAGAAATATGTACTGAAGATCTATGTGATTCAGATAAAGATCCCCCAATGTTTAGCAGACATGCAGGCCTCTTTTCTCAGTGTAGCAAATACAGACTTGAGGCCTGTTCATATGAATAGGGAAGCTAGCGAGAGTAGATAAGCACTAGAAGAAGACACCATTGCCAATAACTTGAGGGGAGTACAATAGTGATTACAGCAGGTTTTCTAAATTGTCTGAATGAATAAGACGTACCCAAATGTTTGGATTGTGTCTTTGGGGGGCTTAAGGCATCAGCTCACATTGGTATTATATGTAAACACTAGATTTTTTTAAATTATAATCACTGTTTTCAATCACTGGTCATCACAGCATCGCAAGGTACAGAGCAACTCTGACCAGCTCTGTCCATTGTGTCTGTGATCTAAACCTTCCAATGACAGCCCAGATAATAGCCATTCATGGGTGCACTGGTTGCCCCTTTGTGTGTTCTGAAGTGCTGCTTATAGAAAGCTCTCCAGAAATACACGTTCACCACTTCTCCATTCTTAAACATATGGTGGAAGTAAGGTGCATAAAGGAATCCTGTAATGAAGGAATTATGGAAGTTGCCATTGCTGACTTTTCATTCTGAAAATGCTGGTTGCATGGCTGTCATGCTGATCTAAGTCACCGGCTTGGAACAAACATGCATATCACAATTCTGAAGGCATTTCTTGCACGCTTGTTCTGGGTCATTAACTGAAAGCGTTCCAACCAGTGGAGGAAACTGGTATTTTCAGAAGGAGATTCACAATAGCAGGTCCAATATTTTTTACAATTCAAGCTTCTTTACATTTATCAGGATGCCAAATTTAATGGAAAAATAGCCAACAAATTAGATTCTCCCAATAAATGTATTTTCAAAACTAAGTTGTTTTACATGGCAAGAAAATAGCAAATGAAAAGAAAAACAACTCATCATGAGTGCAGTATTGATTCTGCAATGAAATGGAACATTCTCATGTACTAGTTCTTAATACATTGCAGCTGGAACTGTAACTTAGGCAATACTTACAGATGGCCTGGTGTTTTAAGTTTCTACAAACATTTGATAAAACAGTATGTGATTTAAACACTAAAACCAGAACTGGATCAATACAAATACAGATAATAAGTTCACTTTGTATTTCATTTGCCACAATAAGTTAAACTGTTTTAAAGATAGCAACATTTACTTTATAACTTTACCAATAATCCATGTTTTTAGGCATTTGCAATTGGCTAATTTGGTGATCAGATTTAAAGTATATTGATCCTAACCCTACTTAGATCCATTTTCCTTCATTTATTGCATACGTGTTACATATACATTTTAGGCATTAAGTTTACTTAAAAATCCACAAAACATTACATGTTTTCTAAAAGCAGAGACCTTCGCAGGAAACGATAGTGGCAGTTGTCATTTTTTTGTCACATGATATTGTTTATTAAATTAATATTTTGAGCACTCAAATTATGTTAGTGATTGATGGATTGACCGGAAGTGACTGGGTGGCTTATACTAGAAAGCTGGCAGCTAAGAGTAAAAAAACAAACTCCTAGCTGTTGTAGTGGTCTATTAAGATGTTGGTGCTGTCAATAAAGTAATAGTTACTTCATTGACAGCGAAAGAGTTATTATAAATACAAAGCACAAAAAAAAGTATCCATAATAGGCTAAAATATTTGTAAATTGAAAATGTAGTTTGCATTACTGTAATTTAACCACTTGAAGCCCAGACCAATTCTGACACTTGACTCCTACATGTAAAAATCATATTTTTTTTGCTAGAAAATTACATAGAACCCCCCAAACACTATATATATATATATATATATATATGTTTTTTTAGCAGAGACTCTAGAGAATACAATGGCGGTCTTTTTCTCTCGCACAGTATTTGCACAGCAATGTTTTAAATGTTTCATGCTTTAAAAAAAAACAAAACAGTAAAGTTAGCCCAATTTTTTAGGGTAATGTGAAAAATTAAGTTACGCCGAGTAAATAGATACCCAACATGTCACGCTTCAAAATTGCACACGCTCGTGGAATGGCGCCAAACTTTGGTACTTAAAAATCCACATAAGCAACGCTTTAACTTTTTTTTACTGGTTACATGTTTTGAGTTACAGAGGAGGTCTAGGGCTGGAATTATTGCTCTCGCTTTAACGTTCGCGGCGACACCTCACATGTGTGACTTATGTATGCATTCTCTTCTGCGTGCGAGAACACGGGCAATTTAAAAAAAAAAATTATTGTTATTTTTTTATTTTGACACTTTAAAAAAAAATTGATCACTTTTATTCCTATTACAAGGAATGTAAACATCCCTTGTAATAGCAATATGACATGACAGGACCTCTTTACAGTGAGACATGGGGTCAATAAGACCCCACATCTCACCACTAGGCTGAGAAGCCTAAAAAAAATGATCATCGCTTCACAGCCGAAAGCGGCGCTGTTTTTTTGAATGCACAGGCCAGGCGTGACATCATAACATCTCGCCCGGCCTCCGACGATCATAGAGACTCCGGCGACCATCTGGTCTGATGTAAATCTCTATGATCACAACCCGCGGCCGTCGGATCCTGTCTCCGACTCAGCGATCGCATCGGTGAGTTGGGAGAAGCACCGGAGGGCGGCGGGAGGGGGGTATGTCCCCTTTCACCGCCCATAAGAACGATCAAGCAGCGGAACAGCCGCTATGATCATTCTTATGGTGCAGGGAATCGCTGGCTGAAAACGGCAATATCTGAATGATGCCTGTAGCTGCAGGCATCATTCAGATATACCACCACAAAGCCCAGGACGTCATATGACGTATCCTGGGCGCCAAGTGGTTAAATATGTAGATTGAAAACAAAGTCAGGGAGCAACCCACATTTAACAAAGATTTCTTTATTCAGCCAAACGGTATCATACATTTGTAAAACCATGCTGTAAATATGTAAAAGTATATTTTATTAAAATATTACCTGATTACAATTGTTCTAGTTATATAATATGCAAAAACTAGATATGAATTCCATCTCTAGGGGTTTTGTGAATTAAAGCATAGGATGTGATTTTTAGTTTTGATTCTGATAACACACCTAAACGTACGGCATTATCTATCGTCTAAGTAGATACTGTAGATTTCTAAGTGGATATTTATATTTACATCTACAAAGGCATGCTAGACTTTAATTGCTGTTTGGCTGAGAGCTGCTTGCAATGACATTTTATAGAGAAGAGAATGCCAAACAAAATTGGCCCCAGTTGGAAAGTTTCTCAATCTCAGGGACTGAGCCACAGGGACCCCAAGAACAGTATTTGTTGTTATTAAACTGCAGTGGAATTTTCTAAAGGAGAATGTTTTGATGTAAATTCTGCATCCTGACATTCTTCCTTCAATATTAATTTGAACAACCTCTATTTCCTATTAACAGCCAGTGAGGTCAAATGCACTAAATTGAACCACTTTCCATTTATATCGTAGCTATCAAAAATTTAGTAGGTTATATTTAACATCCTTTGGGATCATGCATGCTAATGCCCCGTACACACGATCGGAATTTCCGATGGCCTAAAATCCGATATAATTTTTTGTCGGAATTCCGTTCAAGCTGTCTTGCATACAGACCAAATTCCGACCGTCAAAAACGCGGTGAAGTAAAACACTACGACGAGCCGAGAAAAATTAAGTTCAATGCTTCCAAGCATGCGTCGACTTGATTCTGAGCAATGCGTGTTTTTTTTTCTCCTTTGGAGTTGCATACAGACGATCGGAATTTCCTATGTCTTTTTTTTTCCATCGGGAAAAAATAAAACATGTTCTATTTCTAAACACTGATGGAAAAAAGTCTGATGGGGCCCACACACGATCGGAATATCCGATGAAAAAAGTCCATCAGACTTTTTTCATCGGAAATTCCGATCGTGTGTACGTGACATAAGTCCATCAAACCATGAATGACTAATATGAAATAAATAGAAACATGCTACCTGTAGAGCTCCTGCCTCTGGGCTTGGGGACGTCACTATTTACAGTTGCTATATGTATAATACTGTCTATACTCCAGGTCCTATTCCTGTTATGAAATACTCTGACATCTGAGATTTGTAATAAAACATTCCATACCTATTTTGCCTCCCAGATTTTAGGAACAACACTGCCCCTGTATTCACATTCCTACCAATATTTGTTGAAGATCTGCAAAATATGCACTTAAGATGGTCTCACATATATTTTACTTAAAATAAAACCATAGCTAAAACATTTTTGATTGTTGATAGGGAATAGTGAAACCCCATCTATTTTTTTCACCATCTGTGACCCAATTCAGAGATTTACTTTCACTTCCTGTCCCGTAGATCAAACAGGAAATTAGAGTAAATCTCTTCAAAATAGTACTGTAGGCAAAACTTTTTTTTTTCTTTTTGGATAGAGCAAGGCCTCGTACACACGGGCAAGAATCTTGTCAGGAAAAAAAAAAATTTCCGGACGAGATTCTTGGCAAGAATCTCTTGCTGCCCGAATGTACACACTGACCTTTTCAAAAGAACCACGGTTCTCTTGAAAGGCAAGAACGCAGTGACGTAGTCGCGTACGGCCAGCATGCGCTCGTCATATTCAATGCCGTCGCCGCCATCTTGCTTCACCCTATCTATGCGCTGGAAGCTACCGCGCATGCGTCAAAGTCATTTCGAGCATGTGCGGGTTTCCACGGCGACAGGTAAGTATACACACTCTCGGGTTTTTTCGTCGGAAAACAGGCCGACAAGAATCTCAACGAGAAAATAGAGTGCAGGTTCTCTATTTTTCTCGTTGAGATTCTGGCCAGAATTTCAGACGAGAAACCTGAAAGCCTCGTACACACGAATGGTTTTCTCTGCAAGAAAGCTCTGGCAACAGTTTTCTTGCTGGTTCTTGCCGAGAAAAACGATCGTGTGTACGAAGCCTAAGGCCTCGTACACACGATCGAGTTTCTCGGTAAAAAATGGGATTTTTTTTTGCAGAGGAAACCGGTCGTGTGTACATTTTTCGATGAGGAAACTGTCGAGGATCCCGTCGAGCCAAAAAGAGAGCATGTCTTCTTTTTCCTCGACAGGAATGGAGAAACTTGCCTTGTCAAGTTCCTTGACAGCCTAACAAGGAACTCGACGAGAAAAACGATGTGTTTCGCCCGTTGAGTTCCTCGGTCATGTGTACGAGGCTTTATGGATGGTCATAACCTCTGTCAAAAATCTTTTCGCCATCTGTGTCCCATTGCAGAGATTTCCCATCACTTCCTATCCTATAGCCAAACAAGTAGTCAGAGGAAATCCTTGCAAATTAACTGAATTTCTTGGGGACCCCCAGGTCACTAGAATTAGTGTTTCCACTTTCTGGGGACAACCCAACCTTTTGGATTTTCATTTACTTTCACTTTCAATGATAATGGTAAACAGGACAAATAGAGAAGATAAATCACCTTAACGGGGACACAGACAGCAATAAAAAGTTACGTAAGGGAATGCTAGAACCTCTGTCAGCTTTTTCTTGTTGTTTTTTTCCCTGTTGCAGATTTTTGGTAAAATGTTGTCCCCAGAACAGGAAATGAGGGAGTCCCAGAGATGGAGATTCTAACCATTCCCCACTAAAGTTACACTTTAACTTCAAACTAAATATATATAGTAGTATAAGTCTGAGTGAAAAGTGAAAGGTGCAGAGCCCCACATGAGTTTTTAACCTTTGTGTGTGTATTTGGACATGAAAAGCACTTGTTTGTTTACCTATATCAACTGTTATAAGGAAATGCTATCTTCAGTTGGTACAGTAATTACTGTCGCTTGATTGCCCCCCTTAATTTTCAAGATTCTGCTGTTGAACATGTGAGCTACAGGCATAGTACAAACATGTTTTTCAAGTATGGAATAATTGGTTTTGGGTGCGAACATATAACAGCTGTAAAGCGTTAAGTAATCATTTGGGGAATAATATAAAATATTCCATACCTGGACTGGTTCCATAAAAAAAAGTAAAACTGGATCAAATTAGGCCTCTGAATGTGCTTTGCTGGCAGGCACTGATTAAAGAATTTTTCTACATTTTTTCCCCTCATGCATTATACCAAACTTTGCTCATTCTCCCCCATTTACAAGGCATTATGCATTTTCAACGTATTGCTTTTTATCTAGAGTCTACAGAAAATATTTGACATACTAAGCTAAAATGAAAAGATAAAAATCCATTATTAGAAGATTAGTCAGACAATATAGTAGCTATAATCACTACAAAAAAAAACATTTAACATTTATTCATATCATCACATCAGTAAATTTTTACTTGTACTTGAACATATGTATTACAGGCATACCCCACTTTTAACCACTTAAAGCGGGGGTTCACCCGTACATGACACTTTTTCCCCTTAGATGGATGCTCGTTTTGTCTAGGGGAATCGGCTAGTTGTTTTAAAATATGATCCGTACTTACCGTTTACGAGATGCATCTTCTCCGCCGCTTCCGGGTATGGGCTGTGGGACTGGGCGTTCCTATTTTGATTGACAGTCTTCCGAGAGGCTTCCGACGGTCGCATCCATCGCGTCACGATTTTCCGAAAGAAGCTGAACGTCGGTGTGCAGGCGCAGTATAGAGCCGCACCGACGTTCGGCTTCTTTCGGCTACTAGTGACGCGATGGATGCGACCGTCGGAAGCCTCTCGGAAGACTGTCAATCAAGAAGGAACGCCCGCTCCCGAAGACCCATACCCGGAAGCGACGGAGAAGATGCATCTCGAAAACGGTAGGTACAGCTCATATTTTAAAACAACTAGCCAATTCCCCTAGACAAAACGAGCATCCATCTAAGGGGAAAAATTGTTTTATGGGTGAACTCCCGCTTTAAGACCCGGACCTTTAGGCAGGTAAAGGACCTGGCCAGTTTTTGCGATTCGGCACTTTGATGCTTTAACTGACAATTGCGATGTGGCTCCCAAACAAAATTGGCGTCCTGTTTTTCCCACAAATAGAGCTTTCTTTTGGTGGTATTTGATCACCTCTGCGGTTTTTATTTTTTGGCTATAAACAAAAATAGAGTGACAATTTTGAAAAAAATGCAATATTTTTTACTTTTTGCTATAATAAATATCCCCCAAAAATATATAAATAAAAAAAAATTCGCAGTTTAGGCCGATACGTATTCTTCTACCTATTTTTGGTAAAAAAAATCGCAATAAGCGATTATCGATTGGTTTGCGCAAAATTTATAGCGTTTACAAAATAGGGGATAGTTTTATTGCATTTTTAGAAAAAAAAATTTTTTTACTACTAATGGCGGCGATCAGCATTTTTTTTTCGTGACTGCGACATTATGGCGGACACATCGGACAATTTTGACACATTTTTGGGACCATTGTCATTTTCACAGCAAAAAAATGCATTAAAAATACATTGTTTACTGTGAAAATGACAATTGCAGTTTGGAAGTTAACCACTAGGGGGAGCTGAAGGGGTTAAGTGCGACCTCATCTGTGTTTCTAACTGTAGGGGGGCGGGGCTGGTTGTGTGACGTCATTGATCGTGTTTCCCTATATTAGGGAACACACAATCAATGACAGCACCACAGTGAAGAACGGGAAAGCTGTGTTTACACACAGCTCTCCTCGTTCTTCAGCTCCGGGGACCGATCGCGGGACTCCAGTGGTGATCGGGTCCGCGGGTCCCGCGGCCGTGGTCACGGAGCTTCGGACCGGGTCACGGGCGTGCGCCATGGGCACGCCCACGACCCACGTCTAGGCACTTAAAGAGGACGTACAGGTACGTGCTTGTGCCCAGCCGTGCCATTCTGCCGATGTATATCTGCAGGAGGCAGTCCTTAAGTGGTTAAGTACGCAATGGGGTTTATTTACTAAAGCTGGAAAGTGCAAAATCAGGTTCACTTCTGCATAGAAACCAATGAGCTTCTAGCCCCAGCTTGTTCAATTAAGTCTGGTAATAAAACCTGGAAGCTCATTGGATTATATGCAGAAGTGAACCTGATTTTGCACTTTTCAGCTTTAGTAAATAAACCCCATTGTGTACTTAAAAGTGGGGTATGCCTGTACTTGAAATGATTTGAGCTGGAATATTTATTGCATTAACTATATACTGTTTCAAGTGTGTCTCATTTATCGCATTTTGTCTCATTTACATACATTAGTTTAGCCACTATAAAAACATTCCTATCATATTTTCTAGTGCAGTTTAACCATTTCAGCTCTGGAAGGTTTACCCCCTTCATGTTCAGGCCGTTATTTGTGATACAGCACTGCTTTAATTTAATTGACAATTGTGCAGCCGTGCAAAGCTGTACCCAAATAAAATGCTTGTCCTTTTGTTCCCCACAAATAGAGCTTTCTTTTGGTGGTACAGTATTTGATTCCCTCTGTGGTTTTTATTTTTTGTGCTATAAATAAAAAAAGACAGACAATTTTGAGGAAAAAAAGCTATATTTTTGTAATTCTTGCTATAAAACACCCAATCAAAAAATTTACAAAATCAAATTTCTTCATCAATTTAGGCAATTTGTATTCTGCTACAAATTTGTGGTTAAAAAATCCCAATAAGCATATATTGATTGGTTTGCGCAAAAGTTACAGCGTCTACAAACTATGGGATATTTTTTTTTATACTAGTAATGGCAGCGATTAGCGACTCATAGCAGGATTGCGATATTACGACGGAAAAATTGGACACCTAACTGACACTTTTGACACATTTGGGGACCAGTGACACTTATGCAGTGATCAGTGCTAAAAATATATACACTGTCACTATACTAATGACACTGGCAGGTAAGGGGTTAACATTGGGGCCGATCAAAGGGTTAAATGTGTTACTAGGGAGTTCTTGCTAACTGTGGGGGAGGTATTTTGACTGGGGGGAGGTATTTTGACTGGGGGAAGGTAAAGATAAGCGTTCCTGCTTAGCAGAAACACAGGATCAGTACATTCCCTCTCACAGAATGGTGGTCTGCCTGTCTCCCGAATGACTGGCGGGTCCCAGAGGACATCACGTCCGCCGGACCTGCTGATTGGCTCCCGCTGTATCCAATTATGCTGGGTCGTCGGCAGCATGCACCCCAGACTCGGAAGTGTCAGATCATGTATCTGCCACAGAGTGGCCACCATGCCTCAGTATATGTGTGTGGGGCAGTCTGCAACCCTCTCTCTAGCGCAGACTCAACGTGGCAAAATATTCATGCCACCTGCATCACTTCTGGCGGTATTAATCTGCTGGCTCCCCCACATCTCTCACTGGTTCCTCCTGCTCATCCACACATCACTTTTGCTTCCTTTGACAGGGTCACTCTAATACATCTAATTTCTCTTACTTACTATTTCTACCAATGAGTTCCAATCCATCAATAAATGCTTTCTGTAATGTTCTAGACCAGTGGTTCTCAGCCACTATTACTGGGCCACAGTCTCCCTTCTTCCAGACCTCCAGCCAGCTGCAGATCTCTTAAACTCCCACAGTTTCCTCCTAGCTCCCATAGTGCCCCCCAACCTCCCATAGTTGCCCCAGTGCAAAGAGCCCTTAGCATCTACAGTTGTGCCCAGGTTCTCTCAGTTCAGCTCAGCTTTCCATAGTGCGCCCAGTTGGTGGCAGACCCTCCAGTCCTCTATAGTGCACCCAACATCTAACAGTGTCCCACAGTGCCCCCTACCCAGCATCCTCCAGAAGTCTCATCTCTCCCTACAGAACATCTCTCCCCCTACAGAACAGCCAAGTCTACCGCAGAATCTACTAGCTCTTTCCACAACTTCCATCCCCCTACAGTGACACTCAGCCCCACCCATAGCCATGCAGAATTTCGGTACATTTTTTGCATTCCTATACATTTGATGTTTGAGTATAAACTGTATTTTTTTTACTGTTGGTGAATAGACAGCTTTTAACAATTTACCAGACCATGGTCACAAAAGTTTGAGAAACAATGTTCTAGCCAATTCCTACCATTCTTTTTTCTTCTTCACAAATTTCAACAGAACAGAAAAAAATATATAAAATTACAAACATTAAAAGCATTAAAACATTAAAAGCATTATAATATGCTCTTGCCTTGCTTTACTTTTGAGTGATAGTGAAACTAAACAGTTTTTGGTTTTCATTTTAGGATAAAAGGCAAAGATGAGACAAAAAAGAACAAGCAGAGAAGAAAGGAAGGAGATGCACAGAGGAAACAGAGGCAGAAAAAACAAGAAAAACCTCAGCGAGGAGAAGGAAAGCAACGAGAAGTCAAAGCCTAGAAATTGGAAAATGCAGACGATGCAGCCATAACCTTCTTGTGCTCTTATCGGACATGTAAAGGCCGCATGCCTCTATGACCGACTTCTGATGCTGCTATACTGATCACATCCCTGGCTCACTAAACCTTTAGATGGAGTGGAGAACTTTCATACAACTAAGGCCTTAACAACATTCCAAGCTTCTCTCTTGTAATTACTGATCTGCTGAAATAGAAAAAGAATCAGAGACACCTAACGGAAAAGAATTATGAGATGTGCTCCATGGATGCTTTATATTTTTATGCTTTTATGCATATGTAAAAGACAATTAAGACTCTCTTCAATTAAGACTCTCTTCCTTGTAATTATTAATAGCAACATCTTAGCCTATTTTGTAAAGTATTTTTTCAAGCTGTTTTTTTTTTTTTTTGAGAATTATAGACAAGTTATATATGGAAATCTACAGCACAGTTGTTCTCTAACACATTTCTGTGGTTGAATCACGAAAAAAAAAAAAAAAAGCATTTACCAGCATGTACACATTACTGAGGAAATTATCATACCATATCCAGCTAAATTATGGTTACCTCACTCCATGCCAGCTGTAGGACTGGATGACATTTCCAGGATGTGTTCTTTTTTTGGTTCTCTTTACAGTTACAGTAGTGTGAACTGAGTTTTATTTGGGTCGACGCTGCCTCATAAGTCATAATGAGCAATATTAAGTTTAGTCAGTGCTGCAGGATAACATTTATATGTTGTATAGGAATAAAATGCGGTACTAATCTCAAAGCAAAGCTGCTCTATGGTTAGACATATTTTAATTTATTAGCACTCACAAATTTGGTCAATGACATTTTCCTATGCTTGTTGTAGTTGTAGCCTTTGAGCATGTGCAAAGGAAAAATCAGTGGAGAAATGGAGGAGGATATCCCTGTAAACTCTAGATGGGTAATGCCCCGTACACACGATCGGACCTTTGTCCGAACAAATTCACATCTGAATTCCGACGGAAGTCCATCGGAGGAAAAGAGAACATGTTCTCTATGTAAACTCCGATGGAATTCTTCGGAATTTCCGATGGGGTATACACAATGTTGGAATTTCCGATGGAAAAAGTCTGTCTGACTTTTTCCATTGGAAATTCCGATCATGTGTATAGGGCATTACAAGGAGAAGTTAACAGGGAGAGACAGCCGTGATACTTTGTCTAAAATTCATATTGGATATGGCTCAATATTAGCCAGAGTACTAAATTCCATACGTTCCTATGACTTAAAGGGGTTGTAAAGGTTAATTTTTTATTTTCTAAATAGGTTACTTTAAGCTTGTGCATTGTTGGTTCACTTACCTTTTCCATCAATTTCCCTTCTAGATGTTTTTTTTCTTTGTTTTCTTTGTCTGAATTTCTCACTTCCTGTTCCTCCTCAGTAAGGTGTTCAGTAAGCTGTTCTAAATGACTTTTCACTGCTGGGATGATGGTGGAAAGCTTACTGAGGAGAAACAGGAAGTGAGAAATTCAAACAAAGAAAAAAAAACATTTAGAAGGGAAATCAAAGAAAAAGGCAAGTGAACCAACTATGCACTAGCTTAAAGGAACCAATTTAGAAAATAAAAGACAAACCTTTACAACCCCTTTAACCACACCCATGCAAAAATAAGGACAGAATGTGAAAAACATTTAAACAGTGCCTTTGGTGATTCTTCAAAATGTGTCCAAGGTGTCACTCAGCAAAAATAAGTACTGAATACATTCTGCAGCTTGTCATAGTCCTATAAAAAGGCATGGCTAGATGCTATGATTGAGCAAAGAGCAGGATGTGAACCACATAATGTTAGATGGCAAATACAAAAATTCTAAAATAGCACTGGGCCTAGCCTACCATTCTTTTTTTCTGGTGAAAATAAAAATTAAATATAATATGCTCTTGCCTTGTAAAGGAGCAGTTTGCAGTCCTAAAAGCTTGTAGTGGTTGTTTCTTTGCAACATTGGAAGAAGTTCTTGGATGGAATATTATCGTGCTTTGCTAGAAATGCTGTTTAATATATTGAACATCAGAATGGTTTCCAGACGGACGTAGTGTCCCAGACATAATTGCTTTTTTGTGCAGGGCAGCATGTTCTATCCCTCTGCTTTCATTTTGCTGCTATATCTATCATGCATCTGTCTGCATGTTAAAAAAAAAAAAAAAAATCTACAGACCAAAACCTTTAATCCTTCTGCTTCTGGAAAGATCTGCAAAGCATTGATCTGCCAGTCACAGCAGATCCTAACAACTACATAGGTATTTGGCTGTGAATGGCAGAAGAGCTAAGTAATACAGTAAAAAAGCAGTATGTCATGGAAACTTTGTGTATTTTCCAGTATTGTTATCTTCTGGAAAAAAAATATTATTTTATAATCTGCTTGTTGATCAGCATGGAGAAAGGGGTACAACTTCAATAATGTTGTGTGTATCTATTGAGCGAAATTCCACTACAATAAATATATTTCATGACACAGTTGAGTTTTTAGTTGGCTACACATTTTCTTAATTGTGTTAACATGTTATATGCTGCTAAATTGCAAAATTGTTTGAGGATGATTGTTTAAGGACGAATTATTTGGTATCCAGTATGTTAGGACCTATGCCATATTTCCACAAAAACATGAAGCTAGACAATTCCATTATAACGATAAGACGGCGGGAGTGATGAGGAGCTGTCTGTGTTCTTTGTAATCTAATGGAATTTAAGTAGGCAAGGCTGACAACCAGGGCTGATCCTAGGGTCACAGGCGCCTGGGTGCAGAAATATTTCTGGGGCCCCCACATGGGCGTTGTAATTTTACTAACTCTTCCCCTTTACATCTCATTATACATCACATCTGTAGATGGACTAGGCGCAGGGGCTGTGTATCCTATGCAATCTATCATGCCATTAAACATCTAGAGCCAGCCCAAAGCATGTGTAAAGGGATGCTGGGGGTGCCATCCCCCAGCACACTGAACACTGACTCACCTCAATTCTCTCTCTGTGCAGCCTGAGACAGGGATGGACTGGCCATTGAGACTACAGGGAGTTTCCCGGTGGGCCGATGGCTCAGTGGGCCGGCTTCAGTGACAACGGACCGCCGCCCCCCTCCGCTCCTCTGTCTCTCCCTCCCCGCAGAGCTCACCTCCTCTCCCTCCCTGCAGCGCTCACCTGGGGGGAACAGAGAATCAGGGGGAGGACCAGAGGAGCATGGGGGAGGGGACAGACAGCTGACTCAACAGCTATGGCCTGGGAGTTTCTCACTACTGCCTAAACTTGTCCCATAAGGGGAGGCATCAAACTGATTCTTTGCCCTGGGTGAAATAATGTCTAGCTTCCCCACTGGTACTGCATATAAAAGTACCAGTACCAACCGTTCTACTCTAATAAAGTAGAACGGCTAGGGGCTAGTGAAGTGGGAGAGGGGGCTTGGGTGGCCGGGGGGGGGGGGGTGCGGGAGTTGTCCGGCCGCCATAGGAGAGACATGTCAAGGTGGACCAGTCTGAATAAAGTCCAGGGCCAAATTTTTGTCCCAGTCCAGCCCTGGCCTGAGATAGAAATGGGAGTGGGAGGCATTCCAACTGGAGTTGGTGGAGACAGTGCGGGATCCAAGACTCCCAGTGTTCGGAATTCATCCCTGCACATCAGCACTCAGCAGCCACTGAAAACTAGAACTCTCATGTCAGAAAGAGGAGCGGCCCCTCTCCCGAGCACTGCCAGGCTGGACGGGCTGCCCTATGCTCACACATCAGTTTTGGACAGATACACCTATGCTCAGAACACTAGTTCTGGACGGCCACAAACAAGGAGTAAAGGAGGGAGGGGAGAACTCTGGCACTTTGACTCCCCCACCTCTGCAGGCGCCTGGGTGCAATGCACCCTGTGCACCCTGCTGACAACATGTGAACAGAATTCAGAGCTGTGTTGTAATGTCAAAGAGGAAGTTGGGAGCATGCTAAGAATATGCATGCATCATACATACTAGGGGGAGTACAATAGTGGAGAAGGATCTGGGGGTCTTGGTAGATCATAAGCAAATTTACAGTTTTTTTTCATGCTTGCAGCATGTTTAAAGAAACAAGGTTGGAAAATGTGCATGCATTCCTGCTATGCACATTTTTCTTAGCTTAATCAATTGTAAAATAAAATAGTGTTTCTCGCGCCTGGTCATCAACTCTATTCAGCCACTATTGAAATGGCTGATTCCCCAAGCCTTGTTGGGACCCAAAAGCTATGTTACTTAGGAATGCTTAAGCCTCGTACACAGGATCGTCTTTTCATCGGACAAAGCGTAGGACTTTTGTCCTGAAGGGCGTTAGCCGCGAACTTGTATTGTATACAAACGGCAAAGAATTGTCGGCCAACAAACGTGAAACTACGTGTTTTTTCAGCTCTTTAGCGCCACCCTTTGGGCAACTTCTGCTAATGTTGTGTTATGGTTACCATTGCTTCTGAGCATGCGTGTTTGTACTTTGGAGTTTTGTCCGACACTTTTGTACACACGATCAGATAATCCGACAACACATATTTGTTGGCGGACAATTTTAAAGCATGTTCTCCCACATTTATCTGCGGAAAATCCGACAACAATTGTCCGATGAAGCATACAAACGGTTGGATTTTCCAACAACAGCCTGTCATCACACTTTTCCCGTCGGAAAATCTGATCGTGTGTACGAGGCTTTAGTCTTTGGACCGCCGGACTGTGTCCATCTAGTGCACATGCTCTGTTATTGAAAAATTAGCCCCGAAAACACAGTTCCACCCCTCCTTTATCCCACACTTTTGCATTTAGGAGAGCTTTTACTATAAATTACTATTTTGTTGTAGAAATAGCATTATAATTAAATTCCCTTCCTGCCCACATTGTTTCTATTGCAATGTCCTTTCCATTCCCAATGTCCTCAGGGAAATCTCCACCCACCGATTACTGTAGGAAGGACCAACAGTGAGGGTTAGTACTCATATGACCGTAATGAAAAACAAAGAATACAAATATTTGAATGCCACTTTTTCTGATTAAACAACAGCGATTGAAAATGCAATGTCAGAGGTACCATTTGGGTCATGAGTGATATCTTGATAGACTTCTACAAGAAGTCTGGTAAACATACTGCATAAGTCTTTCTTGTCTAACAGCATGAATACAAGTGTCGCCAAGAGTGGAACCTCTTGGAGACAGGGAATCCCATCAAAGGACACCATAGCGAGTTAATTCACCCTTCTGTTTTGCAACACTTTTTTCATTAGGCATATTACTGACTGGCAGCTGAATAATTGCAAACTATTAAACTGGTTACTTCATTTCTAGCCAATGCTTAATTACCTAAATAAAAACAGATTTAAGAGAGAGAAATATATATATATATATATAGTTAAATATATAAAATCTGCTGCATGAAAAGGACACGTTGGGAGTGTCAATCTAACAGCAGCTGAGGAGCCAAAGGTTAGTATTTAAAGTTCATATGGTAATAAGAATGTAAGCGAACATAAGGATTCCTCGTGTTCCCCATTACTGAACTTGTTACAATGAAAAGCATTGTTTTGAAGAACATGTCTAGCACCATGAAGTTTTGTTGCAGCCATCAACACATATCCTCTCTTGAAGATGACAGAGTAAATGTTTCCACATGAGCCAGTTTTTTGCCTTTATGATAAATGACTATGCAACATCCAAGGATGCACTAAATATAATATACCATAATCAGCAGTGCTTTGATGCCATTGTTTGGAACACCTAACTGTCCACAACTACAGTGACTAATATCCAATGGCAAGGCGATTTCCAAGCTCCATTTTCAGTTAAAGTAAGTGGAGACAAGCAAAACTTTGAACTGTTGTGATTTAAACAAAAATAAATAAGTGAGCGCTGATAAAAGATTCAACAAGCAGCCAGCACTTAATAAGGTGAATATACAATCTTCGGTAAACACCAGAATAGCAAAGAAGTGCAGTGCTACATAAAATATAGTGAATGTCCTTATATTAAGTAATTATAGTCCCATGTGCAATCAATCCTGTTAGGTAGAAAGTCTTTAATAGGTTCTAAAGATCAATCGTGACCATGTGGTGTGACAAAACACTCACCAGAGAGAAAATGGGAAACAGCATTGAATCATAACCTTGTAGATCCGAGTATTGCTCAGTGCTCTTTAACTGCGGTATCCCTTCACCATTCTATGCACTCACCGGATATGGAATCACTATCAGGCCTCGTACACACGACCGAGTTCCTCGGCAAAAACCAGCAAGAAACTTGCTGGGAGATATTTTTTTGCAGAGGAAACCGGTCGTGTGTACACTTTCGTCGAGAAAACTGTCGAGAAACTTGACGAGCCAAAAAGAGAGCATGTTCTCTATTTCCTTGACGGGTTCACAAGGAACTCGATGAGCAAAAAGATGTGTTTCGCCCATCGAGTTTCTCAGTCGTGTTTACGAGGCCTCAGACTTGTATTAATATCCTGGAGCCTGGTGACATCCCATTTAGAGTTGTAATCAGCAGGGTTGAACCTCATGGGAGACCGGTACTGTGCAAAACAAAGATCACACGCGGGAGCCAAAATAATGCTCATATAGTGTAGTATTTATTAAGATCAGAATACTTTAAAAAAATGCAGCATATATGTCAATAATGGAAAAAAAAAACAAAAAAAAAAACAAGAAACTTACAAAAGATGTCTGCCGCTCCCAGCATTAGGAAATGGCGTCAGTGGCGTCAGCGTGGGAGGGGCTGCCACCTTTTGTAGGTTTCTGGTTTTTTGACCATTATTGACATATATGCTGCAGTTTTTTAAGTATTCTGATTTTATTAAATGCTACACTATGTGAGCATCATTTTGGCTTCTGCATGTGAGCTTTGTTTTACACAATACAGTTCTCCCATGAGGTTCACCCTGCTAATTACAATTCTGAATGGGATGTCAGCAGTCTCCAGGATGTTAAAGGGGTTGCAAAGGTACATTTTTTTTCCTAAATAGCTTCCTTTACCATAGTGCAGTCCTACTTCACTTACCTCATCCTTCGATTTTGCTTTTAAATGTCCTTATTTCTTCTGAGAAATCCTCACTTCCTGTTCTTCTGTCTGTAACTCCACACAGTAATGTGAGGCTTTCTTCCTGGTGTGGAGTGTCATGCTCGCCCCCTCCCTTGGACTACAGGAGAGTCAGGATGCACGTTGCAGATAGAGCAAGGAGCTGTGTGTTAGTGGGCGTCCTGACTCTCCTGTAGTCCAAGGGAGCTGGGGCAAGCATGACACTCCACACCAGGGAGAAAGCCTTGCATTACCATGTGGAGTTACAGACAGAAGAATAGGAAGTGAGGATTTCTCAGAAGAAATAAGGAAATTTTAAAGCAAAATCGAAGGATGAGGTAAGTGAAGGAGGACTGCACTAAGGTAAAGGAAGCAATTTAGGGAAAAAAATTGTACCTTTAAAACCCCTTTAATACAAGGTTCATAGTGATTTGATATCTGGTGAGTGCATAGAATGGTGAAGGGATACTACAGGTAAGGAGCACTGAGCAATACTCAAATCTGGTCACGATTGATCCTTGGAACCTATTAAGGACTTTCTACCTAACAGGATTGATTGCACATGGGACGGACTATAATTATTTAATATAAGGACATTCACCATATTATGTGTAGTGCTGCACCTCTTTTGTTATTCTGTGGTTTTTGTTTTGTTGACCTATTCACTGCTTTTCATTATTCAAATACCAATACCCTAGAGCCCTTTTTTCTTCTTAAGCCCTGTACACACGGCCGGGAATCGCGTCAGGAAAAAAACGTTGCTTTTCCTGACGGGATTCCTGGCAAGCTTGCCTTGCAAAGCCGTGCATACAGACGGCCATTCAAAAGAACTGCCATTCTTTTGAATGGCAAGAACGTGGTGACGTCATCGACCACGGCGCTCGTCACATTTGATGCCATTGCCACCATCTTGCTACACCCCACACTAACCTTCTTATGCTACCACGCATGCATCAAAGTCTTATCGAGCATGCGCATGTTTACCTTGGACAGGTAAGCATACAGACAGGAAACACTCTGCCGGGAATCCCAACGGGAAAATAGAGAGCAGATTCTCTATTTTTCCTGGGCAGTTTTCCTGTCGGGAAAACTGCTAGGGAGCATAAACATGGTCGGGATTCCCAGCCAAATGCTCTCCTGGCAGCTCGCGTGTAAGAGGCTTAAGAGCTAAAATCCCTGATTATATATATTTTATTTTTCTTTTATTTTTTATTTTTTTGTATTTGTGTTAGAAACGGCAATACAAATTAATAAAAAAACAAACAATAAGCTAGAGATTAAAAACCCAGTTTATCAAAATGAGTCTAGACTGACTGATTATTGGAAGTTTTATTTTATTCAGCAAAAAATGTATATATACTATTTTAGGTTGACCAAAGGCTTGTAGACCCTGCTGCTCTTTTTTTTTTTTTTTCATGCCAAGAAATGCAGACATTTTATGAAATATGAAACATATCTGTGGACAAATGTAATCATTTAGCTGCCTGAAAATTACAGGTCACAAATTTGCAAAATTTACCAAGTTGAAGAGCCATATTCTAACTGTGGCAAAGCAAAATACAGAGCTGGTAAGAACAGAATATTATTCTTTGCCTATAATTTATTAATACCAATGGGTTTTACATGCACATTCACCCTGGTAACAATCTTATTTTCTATATTTACTGTCAGACTCTTCATTAGGTAAACCCTGTCTGGATGACATTTAGTTTGCTAAAACAGCACAATCTTTTGCCATTTTTTTTATTTTTAATAAAAATACTTGTTTTATCCTTTGTTGCATCTCAGTGCTGCTGATCTCCTGCAGCCTCTTTAAAACCACTTTTTGCCTACATGCCGTAACTACAGTTTTGGTAATGTCATTACTCAGAATGGGCTTAATAATGGTCACAACATTGGACCACACCTGCGTAATGTATGTTGAAACGACTACATTGAAAGCCATGTGATAAAGTGATAACACATTTGAGAGGCAGGGACAGAGTGTTGACATTCCATAATACAAATTATCTGCACAAGGCCCTCCATCACAGCATCAGCAGGTATTATTTGAATCAAATCTGCAGAATATATTGAAAATGACTTTACCAGTAAACACTAAACTTTTTGCATTAGGCTTAATGCATACAGATGTACAGGGGATGTACTTTCCCGGGACCTATTGATGCAGCCTACAGTCACCCACTGAAATGAAATGGATGATGTGTCAGCATGCGCACATATGTACTCTCCGAACACACACTATCTGTGTTAGAAGCATCCTTTCGAAGCAAAAGATTTAGACCTATGGTATTTTTTTTTCTTTTTAATATGCCACAAACTAGAGGATTTTATGTCCTGGCAGCATTTATGCTTGCACTGGAGGAAAGCCGTTATCTTTTTGCGATAGTGGTGGCGAGCATCAGCTCTGACCCAGTAGGGGGTGTGCAGAGGTCTGACCCAGTAGGGGGTGTGCAGAGAATGCATTAAAGTAAAAAAAAAAACTTAATACCACGCACACACGATCGGATGTTGGCTCAAACTTGTCTTACATACACACAGTCACACAAATGTTGTCGGAAATTCCGAACGTCAAGAACGCGGTGACGTACAACATGTACGACGAGCCGAGAAAAATGAAGTTCAATAGGCAGTGTGCTCTTCTGCTTGATTCCGAGCATGCATGGATTTTTGTGCATTAGAATTGGCTACACACAATCGGAACTCCCGACAAGAACTTTTGTCGGAAAAATTGAGAACCAGCTCTCAAACATTTGTTGTTGGAAATTCTGACAGTTAATGTCCGATGGAGCGTACACACGGTCGGATTTTCCGACAACAAGCTCACCCAAACGTGTGTATGCGGCATAAGGCTTTAAAGCATCCCAGTTGCTTCCTCAAAAAGAAAAAAAGAAAAGTAGCCATTTTTTGTGTACCCAGTTACCCCTAGCGTTTGAAGGAAATGCTATAATTTCTGTATGCATTAGAAATTGCTTTGTTCTAGTGTTGTTCTAAGGGAAGATTTGGAGGAATTATGTTTGTGCTGGACACCTTTTCTATTACACCTGTATCCTTGCCGAAGAAAAAGGCTGATGCTGGCCATACACTATACGAAAATTCGGCCAAAATTCAGTCGTTCAGACAGTTCTTTCGTTTTTCGAACAGTTAATAGGCACAAAATCGATAATCGTTGGGATGTTTTTGAGCCAAAAAAACACATTTGGAAATTTTCTGCCGAACGAACGATAAATCAGAAGGTTAATGTGTTTCCCATCCAAACTTTCTGCACTAGGTATATGTAAAAAAAACAAACCCAATTTTTTTTTGTTTATGTCCACTGAATGATTTATCGATCATTACATGATGGCACAATCGTTTGCGCTCACGACCGAACGTTCGTTTTTCGAAAGTTTGTTCGGACGATTTTTCGTGGAGTGTATGGCCAGCATTAGTCTCCGAGCACCAACAGGGTTGTATATCCAAGCACGGGTCCAAGGGTGATTTGTACATTTTTCTACTTGCAATGAAGAAAAAAAAACCTATAAGATGAAGTGCCTAGTTTAATTTTTGTGAAAATCAAAATTTACCGTAACAGAAAATACTGAAGGGTTGGCAGGAGGAACCAAAATGGTCAGCAGTGAGCTTGCTATCTGATATGATTTATACAGTATCTTACAAAAGTGAGTACACCCCTCACATTTTTGAAAATATTTTATTATATCTTTCCATGTGACAACACTGAAGAAATGACACTTTGCTACAATGTAAAGTAGTGAGTGTACAGCTTGTATAACAGTGTACATTTGCTGTCCCCTCAAAATAACTCAACACATAGCCATTAATGTCTAACCCGCTGGCAACAAAAGTGAGTGCACCCCTAAGTGAAAATGTCCAAATTGGGCCCAAAGTGTTAACATTTTGTGTAGTTACCATTATTTTCTAGCACTGCCTTAACCCTTTTGGGCATGGAGTTCACCAGAGCTTCACAGGTTTCTACTGGAGTCCTCTCCCACTCCTCCATGACGACATCATTGAGCTGGTGGATATTGGAGACCTTGTGCCCCTCCAACTTCCATTTGAGGATGCCCCACAGATGCTCAATAGGGTTAAGGTCTGGAGACATGCTTGGCAAGTCCATCACCTTTACCCTCAGCTTCTTTAGCAAGGCAGTGGTCGTCTTGGAGGTGTGTTTGGGGTCGTTATCATGTTGGAATACTGCCCTGCGGCTCAGTCTCCAAAGGGAGGGGATCATGCTCTGCTTCAGGATGTCACAGTACATGTTGGCACTCATGGTTCTCTGTAGCTCCCCAGTGCTGGCAGTACTCATGCAGTCCCATGACACTCTCACCACCATGCTTGACTGTAAGCAAGACACGCTGTTCTTTGTACTCCTCACCCGGTTGCTGCGGGACATGCTTAACACCATCTGAACCAAATAGGTTTATCTTGGTCTCATCAGACCACAGGACATGGTTCCAGTGATTAATATCCTTAGCCTGCTTGTCTTCAGCAAACTGTGGGCTTTCCTTAGAAGAGGCTTCCTTCTGGGATGACAGCAATGCAGACCAATTTGATGCAGTGTGCGGTGTATGGTCTAAGCACTGACAGGCTGACACCCCCACCCCTTCAACCTCTGCAGCAATGCTGGCAGCACTTATACATCTATTTCCCAAAGACAACCTCTGGATTTGACGCTGAGCACGAGCACTCAACTTCTTTGGTCGACTATGGCAAGGCCTGTTCTGAGTGGAACCTGTCCTGTTAAACCACTGTATAGTCTTGGCCACCGTACTGCAGCTCAATTTCAGGGTCTGGACAATCTTCTTATAGTCTAGGCCACAGGTGTTGCACCTCTCCTGTAGCTGCAGGAGACCTCCAGCCCCCTACTTTCTGCTTTCAAGCAATGCATCCAGCTTCTTCCCAGCAGCAGCATAAGGAAAGCGATGTGTACTGTGATATAAGGGAGAGTGGGGGACTCAACTTCTGATGGTAGGGTGGCTCTTGACATCTAAATGTAAGGGATGGGGATGCACTGGACATCTATTCTTACAGATACAACCGGCCCTTTTAAGAACGATAATAATGTTGATGCGGCCCACAATGAAATTGAATTTGACACCCCTGGCCTGGGCCATCTTTATGTAGAGCAACAATAATTTTTTTCAGATCCTCAGAGAGTTCTTTGCCATGAGGTGCCATGTTGAACTTCCAGTGACCAGTATGACAGAGTAAGAGCAATAACACCAAATTTAACACACCTGCTCCCCATTCACTCCTAATTAGGCACAATTTGGACATGTTCACTTGGGGGTGTACTCACTTTTGTTGCCAGCGGTTTAGTTTTTCTAGGGGGACAGCAAACTTACACTGTTATACAAGCTGTACACTCACTAATTTACATTGTAGCAAAGTGTCATTTCTTCAGTGTTGTCACATAAAAAGATATAATAAAATATTTTAAAAAATGTGAGGGGTGTACTCACTTTTGTGAGTTACTGTATGATATGATCATCAGACACGATGAATAACAGTGGCACTCGGGGGGGGGGGGGCGTGGCGACCGGACTCTGAGATGGACGCTTAGCCTTGGAGCTCCATAGCCCGCCAGAGATAATCAGCCACCATCTGCGCCCACCGGTGACATCCGAACTCACAAAAGCTCCATCTGACCTGTGAAGCCCCGCTGGACGGACCGGGGATGGGGAGAAACCGCAAGAAGCCTCTGCAGCCGCAGAAACTGGACAACTTCTTCTCCCTCACAACACGCAGGCTCTCACAAAATGGAGGCGGCGCCAGTGACAAGCAGCAGGAATGCAGGCCTGAAGCACTCCACGCCAGCCACGGCTCGCCATCCAACGACTCCCGCCCGACTGCACCGCTCAGCGGATCATCCTCGGGTACAGCCAACCCTACTACCAGGAGCCCGGCCAAGTTTAAACAGAGGAGGGACTCCCCACTCAGGCTGCAGATCGAATCCGACATGGAGGTGAGCGGACCTTCTCATGCCACTGCAAGCCCTCGGGAACAAGGGGGGGACCCCATAACTGACTTCCCCACGGCTGACAGACCAGTGTCAGACACAATGCTAAAGGACATGTTGTTGTCCCTAAGATCCTCCCTGCAATCTGACATATACAGGGGATTGAATGAATGCCAGAGGGAGGTACATGCTCTGGGTAGCAGGGTCACACAGATGGAAAACAAGATGGAGGAGTATGCCTCCTCATACAATACAATGGTGGAAGCACACTCGGACCAAAGGGCTGACATTGAATGGCTTAAGGACAAGATGGCGGACTTCGAGGACAGGTCCAGGAGGAATAACCTCAAACTAAGAGGTATTCCTGAATCTGTTCCCCCCAATCAGCTCCTACAATTTGCCCAGACCCTATTCTCCACTTTGTTGCCGGAGGCAACGGCCCAGGACCTTCTTATTGATCGGATACACAGAGTCCCTAAGCCGTCATTCCTCCCTAACGACACCCCTAGGGATGTGTTGCTCAGGGTACACTTCTTCCACATCAAGGATCAGATGCTGCAACTGTCCCGCAAACCAGGGAGCATGCCTCAGCAATATACCAGCGTCAGGCTCTTGCCTGACTTGTCTAGGCACATGCTGCAACGTCGCCACAATTTGCTGTCTATCACTAAGGCATTGAGGAACCATAATATCCTCCACAAATGGAAATATCCTGCTACACTCACAATTACCCATAATGGGAGCACCATTTCGGTTTCCAAGCTGGACGACGGCCTGGAAGCCCTGCGCCGTTGGGGGATTATTCCTGACCAATCTTCCCTGCCTTCTATCCCAGCAAGCCCCCAGGCGTTGCAAAACGACTGGCAGGTAGTATCATGCAAGCGGGCCTCCAAGAAGAAAGCCGGTGGTAACGTACCAGTTTGAAATACGTCCACACATTCATATCTCCGGGGCTGAGATGTTACATCCTAACTCTCTTTTACCCTCCGTTTGCTCAATAGCAGCTACGACTGCACTAGGATCGTTTGATGGATCCATTTTTTACTTTTACCCAGTTGATTGTTTCTGTTTTGCTAATTTTTGTTCTCCTTTTTTGTTTACTTGATATACACAGACTCTTCCGATTTTCCACATCTACAGATGCCGATGTGTATAGGAAACAGTGTACCTCATCGTTCAACATGGTCACGCAAAGAATGTGCCTCGAAAGAACTGTGAGTACCGAAGCACTGCCACCGCACACAACACCATCACTACCGCTATGACGATTAAAATCCTCTCAATTAATGCCAGGGGCCTAAACCACCCTGCAAAGTGGTTCTCCATGCGGAGAGAGGCCTGCAAAACAGGAGCGGACATACTATGCATACAAGAAACGCACTTCCTATTGGACAAAGCCCCATACTGTCCGCATAGAGACTTCCCAACTATATATATGGCCTCAAACCCCAGTAACAAAAGTGGCGGGGTTCTACTGGCATTTAAAAACTTGCTTGCTTTCCAGCCCAAGGACGTGGTTATAGATGAAAGAGGCAGGTACGTGATTGTATTTGGTGACATTAATTCCAGGCCATACACAATTGTCACGTTGTATGCCCCGAACTCGCACCAATTGCGTTTCATAGAGAAAGTCATCAAGAAAGCGAATTCCAAGAGAGACAGAAACCTCTTGGTGTGCGGGGACTTCAATGTCACCTCTGACTCATTATTGGATACCTCCTCAGGTAAAGCGAAAGGCGCGCTGGCACTCCAACCAATGATTCACTCCACGCGAATGAACGTGACTACACCTTTTTCTCCAACAGGCATGGTTCATATTCCCGCATAGACATGTTCCTAACGGACAAATGGTTGCTGCAAAACGTGGAAGCGGTCACAATCCAAGACATCACGTGGTCAGACCACGCTGCCATATCATTGTCTATTGCAGAGAGGGGAGTCTCCTCCTCTTCACCCATCTGGCGCTGTAACCCCAAAATCATCCAAAACCCACACTATCAGAAATCCATCACAGAGCATTTAACAAACTATTTTCTGATCAACTCTGAATCTGTAGAGGATCCCTGTGTCGTGTGGAATGCGCATAAAGCCTTTATGAGAGGCATCCTCATACAGTTTGGAGCGATTGAGAAAAAAAAACAGTCCCAGCAATTCCAAACTGTCCTTAGGGACTTACGTAATACTGAATCGCAAAACAAAAAGTCGCCCTCAGCCGCCCTGGCCACTAAACTACAATCCCTCAGGGAAAGAAATTGGGAGCTTCTGGCACAACAATACGACAGACATTTGAGGCGCCTACGGCTCAACTACTACTCCAATGCAAATAGGGCAGGTAAATACCTTGCGAACAGGCTGAAAGCTGCATGCACAAAATCTAGAATAGCTTACCTAAAAAGTCCGACCTCCACACATAAAATTACAAACCCCAAGGACATAGCCGACCAGCTTGCGGATTATTACAGTTCTCTATACAACCTACATGACGATGCCGACACCCCTCAACCTAGCGTAGACAAGATCCAAACATTCCTACGTAAAATAAATCTTCCCTCCCTGTCTACACAACAGCTGGAAGAACTTAATTCACCACTTACGGCCCAAGAAATAGAGAAAACTATTCACTCCCTCCCTACTGGAAAATCCCTGGGCCCTGACGGGTTCTCTAATGAATATTTTAAGACATTTAATAAGATCCTAGCGCCCCAAATGTCAACAGTCTTTAACGAATTTGCAAGATCTGCATCACTACACCAGGAAATGTTGAAGGCCCATATAGTGACGCTACCAAAACCTGGCAAGACCCCTGACACTCCAGCTAATTTTAGGCCCATATCCCTCCTCAATACAAATGTCAAGGTCTACGCAAAACTTTTAGCCACAAGACTGACGCATATCATTCCACTACTTGTCCAGAGCGACCAGATGGGCTTTGTGAAGGGGAGACAAACCTCCGACGCCACAAGGCGTATTATTAATGTGATACACCGTGCTGAGACGACTCGGACGCCTTCTCTGTTGTTATCCATTGACGCAGAGAAGGCGTTTGACCGAGTCCACTGGACTTATATGGAAATGGTTTTGAACAAATTTGGTTTTCAGGGTTTATCTTGAGAGATATATTAGCCCGCTATTCATTTCCCTCTGCACAGGTATATTCCTCAGGATTCCTCTCTAGGCCATTTACAATTTACGAATGGTACAAGACAGGGATGCCCCCTGTCTCCGTCTATATTCAACCTGATGATAGAACCACTGGCTGAAGCCATCAGGTCGAACCCAGGGATTACGAGATTTCAGTTTGGCTCTGGCAAACATACCATCAATCTCTTTGCGGACGATGTCATACTGCTCTTATCTAACCCATCTACATCCCTAAAAGAAGCTCACAATGTCCTAACGTCCTTTGGGGAGATATCATATTATAAAGTTAATTTCACCAAATCCCTGATCCTGGACATGGGTGTGCAACCCCGCACAAAACGTATTTTGCAAGCCCAACTACCTTATTCCTGGAGTCCGGGTAAACTCACGTATTTGGGCATAACGCTTATGAATAAGATTTCAACACTTGCCAGAGCCAACCTGTCCCCGTTAGTGGCCAAACTGGAAACTCAATTTAGGGATATCTCTAAAAAAGAGGTGTCTTGGATGGGTAGCATCTCTGCTTATAAAATGTTAATTCTGCCACAAATATTGTATGTGTTCTGCACCCTGCCGATCCATATACCTCAAGTGTCTCACGAAGCTCAGTTGGAGATATATATAGAACGGCAAAAAAGCTAGATGCTCACGAAAAAACTTAATATCGCATAGACGAGTGGGTGGAGCGGGTCTAGCAGACATCCATGATTACTTATGGGCGGTGCGTTTAGACCAAATCAAACACTGGTTCCATGACTATGGCAATCCTCTGTGGGTAGAGATAGAAACAGCCGTATCACCGACTAAAGACTTGAAGCTTCTACTACTAAGAGACAGGTGGGTACCATGGGACCTGTCCACTTTACCCCCCACTGTGCGGACATCAGTAAGGGCCTGGAGGTTCCTTCTAGAACACAAGCAACAAGATGTCCAAGACATTGACTTTGCGCTACCCCTGAAGTTAATTGAAGCCAAAATCCCAATGTTGACGGTCAAGGGTATGACTAGCCAAGGTATCACATGTATATCAGACCTTTATGTGGACAACACACTTCAGTCGGCCAACCAAATTATGACATAATTCCACATGCCTAATAACATTCTGTTCAATTGTTTGAGAATCACTCACTTTTTAAAACCATTGCCGCCTCCACTTATATCTCTCCCCAGAGAAGTCTGACATTTTTACTCTACAGCCAAACCAGACACCAAAGGCATAACATTCTTTTACAACATGTTTCAAGAGAAATTAACGTTCTCCAAAACCGCTACAATGCCACTTTCTCAGTAGAGCAATGGTCACATGCCTTTAAGGAGATCCACAAAGCCTCTCACTGTATTAAGCACTGGAAGTTAGCAATCAAATTAGCAAACAGGTGGCACTACACCCCCTTAAGGATAGCCACATTCTTCCCGGGAGCATCATCTAGCTGCTGGAGGGCTTGTGGACACAGGTAATCTCCTGCACATGTTATGGCACTGCCCAAACATAAAAAGCCCCTGGAACCAGATTTTCCAACTTATCTCATCTCTGACAGGGGTACTAACTCAGCCAGACCCGGCGCTCGCCCTTCTTCACATAAATATTGACAGGTTCCCTTGCAACATGCGTTCAGTAGTCACTCACATACTATTAGAAACGCGCGCATCGATTTTACGACACTGGAAATCCAATAAGGCTATTAACGTGTCTGACGTAGTAACAGGGACCCATAGGAACTACACATTTGAAAGGCTTATTGCCATCAACTCTTTGAGATGCAAACAATTTGACGACTGTTGGTCTATATGGCCCAAATGCTTATGATGTTTTCAATGTTTTGTTACATTGTTTTTGACTATTGATCTATTCTGTTTTCTGTCCTGTATATTCGATGGAAGATGTGTATATCGCTGCACCCTGTGTATGTCTTTTTACCCTATTTTCCTTATTATCCCTTAAAAATATTCAATAAAAAACATTGAATTAAAATAACAGTGGCACTCTGAGTTCTCCAAGGGAGAAAATTTTGCACACGTCGTCCAGTTAGAATTTCCCTACTTTCAGTTTCATTTATTTGAGGGAGCAACAGGGTCATTGCTAGTTAAACTTTAGTAATAAAGTAAAGCTGTATAAGAGATTCGCATACAGGAAGGTTTTTTGACATGTAACGTGAATAGCAGGCACCTTGTGATGCTGATTTTTTTTTTTTTAAATGGCTGAAAACGTTGCTGGAAGGAAAGTGATAATAAGGTCAACTATCATTTTATGGGTTAATTGGATCACTATGAGCTAATTTTTATTAATGCAAAATACTGTTTCTTTTTTCTAGCTCTTTGAAAGCCTGTTGTTTAATTTTATGACCAAATTCCCCAAAAAATATCTAGATACATAAAATAAACATTTTATACACTGTTAAATATTTACAATACAAAAAATAAATAATAAGTAATTGCAGAAAGGATCATTTTTTATACAGCAACATCAGTATGAATCTGTTTACCATTCTTCATGTTTAGTAAACCATTATGTCACTTTGTATACATTTGAATAAATGAATATTTATTTTATCTTCATACCTATTTTTAGTCTCATCACACGCAGTTGTGTTCTGTTGATGTTTATGTTACTATGAATGGTGAATCTTAGAAAGGAAATACAAAACGTGTCATAAAACGGCCACCTCTTTGCCTTGAGCATTTCATGCTTCATCAACCATCCGCTTCTGATGCCATGGGAGAGAGAAACAACATCACTAGTAATTCATATTTGTAACTAAAATAGACACTTTACTTCTCAAACATTGCTTTGGTTACTTTACTGATTTTACTTAAAAAACAGAAACCAACAATGGCAGCTGTTCAAATTTGTTTGAAAATAGTTAAAAGCAACGAGGTGGCCATGTGCAGAGCAAAATAAAAGCAATACAAAGGAGGTCCCCAGCACACTTTCAAACTAGCTAAAAAAAAAAAAAATACATATCTAATAACACCCTCTATTAGCTTTCCATCTTCAAATGTACAATAAAGTAAGTCCCCTAAATACGGACCTTTGAGTTGCAAACTTTTAAGGTTGCGAACATGTATTTGCACAGTTTTTCCTTTCAGTCAACCAAGTGAAAAAACTAATCGGCGTACCAACACAAGAAATGTTGGTGCAGCGATCTCCCCACTGTGCTATTGTATATTGCCAGGGGCACTCCCCCACCAGAACACACTGATCAGCGCTAGGGATGAACTTCGTGTTCGAGTTGAACCCATGTTCGACTCGAACATCGTATGTTCGATTGTTCATCGAATAACGAACGTTATGGGCCGTTCGTGCCAAATTTGAGTGGCGTGTCACGGCCCATAATTCACTGCGGCATCGCAGTGCATTGCTGGCTGATGATTGGCCAAGCATGCACTATGACCCACATGCTTGGCCAATCACAGCTTGTAAAAAAAACAGAGAGCCATAATTGGCCAAAGCCAGGGTGGCTTTGGCCAATTATGGCTCGGGGGGGTTTAGTACACGCCCCACACTATAAAAGGCCGCCTGCAGATCGGCCTTGTGTAGTGTGTTTCGGAGGTTAAGAGAGAGAAGACAGAGAGAGAGAGAGTGTCATTTTTTGTAGGTAGATAGAGCAGGCAGGCTAGTCAGTTAAAGTTACAGTGTGTAGAGGATATATATGCATCCCAAGTGTTGTATATACAGTACAGACCAAAAGTTTGGACACACCTTCTCATTCAAAGAGTTTTCTTTATTTTCATGACTATGAAAATTGTAGATTCACACTGAAGGCATCAAAACTATGAATTAACACATGTGGAATTATACATAACAAAAAAGTGTGAGCCCTGGTTCACACTGGGTACGATTTGGAACGATTTGAGATGCGATTTGACATGTCAAATCGCATCTCAAATCGGCGGCAATTGTCGGCAGTGGCACTGTCCTAATCAGTGCGACGCCGCATCTGCGATTTCAAAAAGTAGTTCCTGTAATACTTTTTGCGATTTCGGGCCGCGATTTACATTAAATTGCGGCCGAAATCGCGGCAAAATCGCGGCAAAATCGCAGCCGCGAAATCGCGGTAAAATCGTGCATTTTACCGCGATTTTGAATTCGCAGCAGTGTGAACCTAGGTTTAAACAACTGAAAATATATTTCATATTCTAGGTTCTTCAAAGTAGCCACCTTTTGCAGCAGACACATCTCTAGAACTGGTAAGAGGAGACTGTGTGAATCAGGCCTTCATGGTAGAATATCTCCTAGGAAACCACTGCTAAAGAAAGGCAATAAGCAGAAGAGACTTGTTTGGGCTAAAGAACACAAGAATGGACATTAGACTAGTGGAAATCTGTGCTTTGTTCTGATGAGTCCAAACTTGAGATCTTTGGTTCCAACCCCTGTGTCTTTGTGCGACGCAGAAAAGGTGAACGGATGGACTCTACATGCCTGGTTCCCACCGTGAAGCATGGAGGAGGAGGTGTGATGGTGTGGGGGTGCTTTGCTGGTGACACTGTTGGGGATTTATTTAAAATTGAAGGCATACTGAACCAGCATGGCTACCACAGCATTTTGCAGCGGCATGCTATTCCATCCGGTTTGCGCTTAGTTGGACCATCATTTATTTTTCAACAGGACAATGACCCCAAACACACCTCCAGGCTGTGTAAGGGCTATTTGACCAAGAAGGAGAGTGATGGGGTGCTGCGCCAGGTGACTACCTCTTGAAGCTCATCAAGAGAATGCCAAGAGTGTGCCAAGCAGTAATCAAAGCAAAAGGTGGCTACTTTGAAGAACCCAGAATATTAAATATATTTTCAGTTGTTTTACACTTTTTTGTTATGTATAATTCCACATGTGTTAATTCATAGTTTTGATGCCTTCAGTGTGAATCTACAATTTTCATAGTCATGAAAATAAAGAAAACTCTTTGAATGAGAAGATGTGTCCAAACTTTTGGTCTGTACTGTATATTTATACACTGTATAGTATAGCTAGATCCGCTCTTCCTAATTCACTGGCAGGCAGGTGATTGTGCTAACTGCCCGTGTCCTCTGAAGTTTGCACCTAAAGCTACGTGGTGTGTACTGCCTGTGTCCTCTGCAGTGTGCACCTAAAGCTACGTGGTGTGTACTGCCCGTGTGCTCTGCAGTTTGCACCTAAAGCTACGTGGTGTGTACTGCCTGTGTCCTCTGCAGTTTGCACCTAAAGCTACGTGGTGTATGTACTGCCTGTGTCCTCTGTAGTGTGCACCTAAAGCTATGTGGTGTGTACTGCCTGTGTCCTCTGCAGTTTGCACCTAAAGCTACGTGGTGTGTACTGCCCATGTCCTCTGCAGTTTGCACCTAAAGCTACGTGGTGTGTGTACTGCCTGTGTCCTCTGCAGTATGCACCTAAAGCTACGTGGTGTGTACTGCCCGTGTCCTCTGCAGTTTGCACCTAAAGCTACGTGGTGTGTACTGCCCATGTCCTCTGCAGTTTGCACCTAAAGCTACGTGGTGTGTACTGCCTGTGTCCGCTGCAGTTTGCACCTAAAGCTTTGTGGTGTGTACTGCCCATATCCTCTGCAGTTTGCACCTAAAGCTACATGGTGTGTACTGCCTGTGTCCTCTGCAGTTTGCACCTAAAGCTACGTGGTGTGTACTGCCTGTGTCCTCTGCAGTTTGCACCCAAAGCTTTGTGGTGTGTACTGCCCGTATCCTCTGCAGTTTGCACCTAAAGCTACATGGTGTGTACTGCCTGTGTACTCTGCCATTTTCATCTAAAGCTACTTGGTGTGTACTGCCCGTGTCCTCTGCAGTTTGCACCTAAAGCTACTTGGTGTGTACTGCCTGTGTCCTCTTCAGTTTGCACCTAAAGCTACAAGGTGTGTACTGCCTGTTTCCTCTGCAGTTTGCACCTAAAGCTACGTGGTGTGTGTACTGCCTGTGTCCTCTGCAGTGTGCACCTAAAGCTATGTGGTCCTCTGCAGTGTGCAGGCCATTAGTATGTCTGGAAGGACAACAAGGAGAGGCAGAGAGTTACAAGACGATAAAAGAGGGCAAGCAGGCTCTGTGTCTAGAGGCAACAGTGCTGGTCGTGGTGCATCCTCATCAGCACGTGGCAGTGGGAAACGCTCGTCCTTTTTTTCGGCAGCTGGCCGTGTTGAGCCGCAACATGCCAAAGACTTGGTAGAGTGGATGACCAAGCCGTCCTCATCCTCTCTCACCCAGGTTTAGGGTACTTTGTCTGGCAAAGCAGCTGCCAAGGCGGCCTCTTCCCTCTGCTCAATGGCATCAGTCACTCCTTCCCTAGCCCCACCATGTCCCCCTGAGGAGTCACCCGCACTGTTTGACCACAGTGTTGGGTACATGCTGCATGAGGATGCGCAGCATTTTGAAGGCTCCAATGATGGTACACAGCTAGAGGAAGGCAGTTACGTGAGCCCAGAGAGAGGGGGTGCCCAAGAAGGACAGCAATCTGGCAGTCATGTTCCCCCAGCTGCAGCCTACTGCCAGGTTTTATACAGTGATGAAGAGGGAGGGGATGATGAGGTCACTGACTCTATGTGTGTGGATGATAGGAGAGAGGAGGAGGAGGAAGCACATCTCCAATGAGGCAGGATGCCCTCCAGGGGCCAGCTTTAGGGCAGCACCCCGACTGCATCACAACGCAGAGCTACGCATGTGCAGGGCACTCCTGTCTCTCAGCGTTAATCCAAAGGTTCTTTGGTGTGGGCCTTTTTTGAGACAAGTGCATCAGATCGCACCGCTGCTATTTGCAACATATGTCTCAAGCGTATCTCGCGTGGTCAAAACATCACCTGCTTGGGAACCACATGCTTGACCAGACATATGTCGACCTGCCATGCAGTTTGTTGGCAAGCGTACCTCAAAGACCCACACCAAAGAACAAAGCGGACCCCCCTTGCTCCTCATCAGCTGGGATCTCCAACCCCACTATACCCTCAGTCCTCTGAAGCCTGCACTGATAGGACTGAAGGTGTAGAATTAGGTGTGTCACAGCCAAGTACCTGCGGGCAATCTATTATCGGTACACCGATGGCAGATTGTACCATGCAAATTTCCCTGCCCCAGCTGCTGCAGCGCCAAAAGAAGTTCTCTCCCAACCATCCACATGCCCAGTGGTTGAATGCTAGCTTAGCTAAATTGCTAGCACTTCAACTACTGCCTTTTCAGTTGGTAGATTCTGCCCCCTTCCGTGAGTTTGTGGAATGTGCGGTACCTCAGTGGCAAGTTGCTAAACGCCACTTTTTCTCACTGAAGGCCATTCCGGCTCCCTACCAACATGTGGAAGGCAATGTCCATGCCTCGCTGGACAGGGCGGTCAGTGGTAAGGTGCATATTACCGCTGACTCATGGTCCAGCAGGCATGAACAGGGATGTTACCTATCTTTCACGGCGCATTGGGTGACTCTGCTGGCAGCTGGGAAGGATGCAGGACGAGGTACAGTAGTGTTGGAGGTTGTTCCGCCACCACGCCTCCAAAATGCTACTACTGGTTGTGATACACCTCTCTCCTCCACCCCTCCTCTTTTTCTTCCTCTGTGGCCTCTTCCTGTGCTGATGTGTCCTCGGAACCAGCGGTGCTTCGTAGGCGTTCAAGGGGCTACGCAGGAATGCAGGCAAAGAGATGCCATGCGGTGCTTGAGCTGGTGTGCTTGGGAGACAGGAGCCACACTGGGGCAGAGGTTTGTCAGCTCTGCAGGGGCAGGCTCAGAGGTGGTTGACGCCATGCCAGCTTAAGCCAGGAATGGTGGTTTGCGACAATGGCACCAACCTCCTCTCCGCCATGCGACAGGGACAACTGACCCATGTGCCCTGTTTTGCTCATGTCCTTAACTTACAGGATGTCCTGAAGCAGGCCAGGAAAGTCTGTGTGCATTTCTGACGGTCATATAATGCCAGTGCTCCGCTGGCAGACCTCCAAAAGAAATACAACCTGCCCAAGAACCGCCTAATCTGTGACATGCCCACCAGGTGGAACTCTACGTTGGCCATGCTGAAGTGGCTGCACACGCAGCAGAGGGCCATCAATGACTATCTGTGCCAATATGGCAGCAGGACAGGGTCAGGGGAGCTTGTTTTTTTTCCCACGCCAGTGGGCCGTGATCAGGGATGCATGCACTGTCCTGTCACCATTTGAGAAGGAGACAAGGATGGTTAGCAGTGACATGCATCAGTGAGACTGTCCCTCTTATTCACCTGATGGAGCACACGCTGCGTGGAATAATGGACAGGGCCCTTGAGGCAGAAGAGAGGGAGGAAGAGGAGGACTTCCTTACCTCTCAAGGCCCCCTTTATCCAGACAGTGTTCCTGCTTGCCCGCCTGTCACACAGGAAGAGGACGATGAGGAGGAGGAGGATTGTATCAGCATGGAGGTAGACCCTAGCACTCAGCATCAGCAGCGGTCTTCAAGGGATCAATTAGAGTCCCAAGGAACCCATCGACTTGTACGTGGCTGGGACAGGGTGGCTGCGGATCATGTTGTCCTCAGTGACCAAGAGGACTCCGCACTGAATGCCTCAGCAAACCTCCCTGACCCTGCAAAGCCTGCGTAAGGATCCTCGTATTTGTGCTATCAAGGAGATGGATCTTTACTGGCTGGCAACCCTCCTTGATCCACGTTACAAGAGTAAGGTTGCGGACCTTATCTTGCCGGCACAATGGGAGCAGAAAATGAAACATCTTCGGGAGGCCTTGCAGAAAGGTCTGTGCAACGCGTTCCCAGATACTGGGAGGTTACAAAATCCTGGTTCTGGACAACGTGTTGCTGAGGCTTCGGTCAGTCACAGAAGGAGTGGTGGAGAAGGTGGTCGTCTGAACGATGCGTTCAGACAATTTTTTAGTCCGCAGCTCCAAGGCATGACCGGTTCCAGCAACCATCGCCAGCGTCTGTTTTACATGGTGCGGGAATACATAGGGGCAAGATCAGACTTGGACACCTTTCCCACCAAAAATCCTCTGACTTACTGGGTCTTGAGGATGGATCACTGGCCAGAGCTTGCACAGTACGCAATTGAGCTACTGGCTTGTCCTGCATCCAGCAAGCACTGATCTTTGCTGGGCTTACGAACACCCCTACTTGCTCGTTCGTCAGTAATGGACTTACTTTATTGTGTTGTTCTGTAACCCAGAATTGCACCCAGGGGATGTACCAAACAGTACTACTTCCTGCCCGCGCTATAGCTGAAAGATGGCTGCAGCGTGGGCATAGTTTGCCAGGAGGGGCGTCCATGGACATCCTCCTGTGATTGTGCTGCCCACGTGCCCCCTGTGGCACGCAGGCAGCGTGTTCTGTCATCGCCTTTGGATTCAGCTGATCACAGATCAAGGTAGAGGGCCAATCACAGTGGACCTTTACCACGTGATCAGGTGTGTCCAATGACAGCTGATCACGGGATGTAAACACAAGCCGGTTATCGGCTTTTTTTTCCTCGTACTGACAGTGGGAGAAGAGAAGAAAGTCAATAGCTGGCTTGTGTTAAAGGAACAACAGCCCATCAGTGCCACCTATCAGTGTTGCCTATCAGAGTCACCTCTCAGTGCCCTTTAGTGATGCCTATCAGTGCCACCTATTAGTGCCTATCAGTTCCCATCAGTGCTTCCTCATCAGTGCCTCCTTATCAGTGCCCACCAGTACCACCTCCTCAGTGCCACCTATTGGTGTCCATCAGTGCCGCCTATCAGTGCCCATCAGTGCCTCCTCATCAGTGCCCATCAGTGCCACCTCATCAGTGCCCATCAATGCAGCCTATAGGTACCCATCAGTGCATCCTCAACAGCACACATCAGTGAAAGAGAAAAATTACCTGGTTGCATAATTTTATAACAAACTATGAAAAAAATGTTTTGTTATTTAGAAAAAAAAATGCAGTGGTGATGGAATACTACCAAAAGAAAGCTCTATTTGTGTGAATTTTTTTTTTAGAAAAATGTCATATGGCTACAGTGTTGCATGAAGTGCAATTGTCATTTAAAGTGTGACAGAGCTGAAAGCTGACAATTGACCTGGGCAGGAAGGGGGTAAAAGTGCACAGTAGGCAAGTGGTTAATGTATAGCTGGTAAAAATGGTAAAAATGTATTGAATTATATTGAAAATAATTTCTAGCCTCTCCTGAACAACAGAGGTGCTGAGAGGAGTTTCAGGAAGTGGAGTCAGTACAGGAATCACTGGTTGCAGGCAGCAAGGCACCGTGGGATAACCAGCAGACAGGCAAAACTAAAATAAAAGGAGATTTTCCAAGCCAGGTTATTTTGTAATGTCAAAATAACTATTGTTTGCATTGCTATTACAATGCTGATGTTGGAAAATGAAAGTGTTAGCTGTTATTATAGATCTACTTTAGGTTTAAGTTCTTATGGTTCAGACTATAGTTGTATTCAGTTCAACGCATAAAGAAGTCATCACAGAGAAAATGTTGCCTAATTTCTGAAAGGGTAATAAACCTCAAAAATAAAATGGGGAAGAACTCAACAACCATATGCAGACAACAGGTGAATGAAAATTAAGATGGTTGTCAACAAAAAAACAAGAATGTTAGTAAGGAAAGGCTGAAGATACGCAATCCCTGACATTAAGTGAAAGAATGTTGAAACAAAGTATATTTGGACCACTGAAGCATCCACATTTGGCTTGGCTCCCCTATTAGTAAATCCCTTCTCATTGTAGAAATGCCCTGGAACAGTCTCAGGTACAATCTAATGCTGCGTACACACGATCGGGCTTTTGCCCGGCCAAATCACATCGTAATTCAGACGGAATTCCATCGGAAAAATATAGAACAGGTTCTATATCTAAAGTCTGATGAAATTCATCGGAATTTACGATGAAAAAACTCTGATGGGGCTACACACGATCGGACAAAGTCCATCGGATTCCGATCGTGTGTACGGGGAATTAGACCCTTCATGGTATTTCCAGTTTGCATAGAGGAAGTCCTCAACAACGGTCTAAAACATGCAATGGTTCAATACAAGCCCTTGTATATCCAAGTAAACTGTAGGAGACTGCAGTGACTCGAAAACATCCTCTCATATATTTTGTGATTCTGGGTCTGAAATAGAAATGGCAACGGGGCTACAGACCTGGTTTAACTCATGGGCTACTACTGGGCTTGGTGCTTAGAACCTCCAAGAACAGAATGATCCAGTGGCTGGTCACAAACAGCTGGGAAATCTCTAGACATAGAAGTCCCTGTGGTTATGGGGAGAGCTTCTGTCCTGCCCAATATAGCGAAAAAAGAATCACAGATGAAGACCCTATAATGATGGGGGTCCCAGGTTACAGATTACAGGTAAATAGGAATACTGGGTAAGATCTATTAATAGGTAGTAGCATAGGCTCTGGTCACCTGTAGCAGCCTTCTGTGTGTCTTTGTTAAGACATTGTCATGGATATGCAACAAAGTCTGTCTGCTTACCTGATCTCCATGTGTTCATTAAAGGCCTGACCCTGTTCTGGTTCCCCTTTTTATCACTTCCTCTTCCTGTATGGCCCCACCCAGGCCAATTCCAGGAAGTCTATATTAACCGTTGCTCTACAGGTCTGCAGGGTTGTTCAACAGTGTTCCTTTGCTTAGTTCCTGTCTGCAGTGTAGTTTGCTAGTTCCTGTTTCCAGTGTGCTACGATCATCTTTCCGTGTACCGTTTTGGCTTGTTCCTGACTTCTGCTGTTTGCCTGTGCCCCTGACCATTTGCCTGTCCCACGGTTATCCTTGTCTGCCTGTTACCCTGACCTCGGCCTACCCATCACCACCGTTTGTCTTGCTGGCTGCTTCCCCTCTCTCACTGCGGAGCGTGACCTAGGGAATCTCGGGGACGCGACCTGGATCCAGTTGCGGCCAAGACCATCCCCACCATCAGGGGCCCTGGTGAATACAAAACTGGGTCTTAGACTCCGCGCCCTGGGTGATCTTGGGTTTACACTTCGTTCCTGCTTGCAGCAGTCGGCTATAGGGTTCACCACCCTGTGGTGCATCCCGGACCCCAACGGGGTGCACTTGTCGCCTGGCTACAGGCAACCTGACAGACATATTTTACTGTGTGGCAGTTAGCAACTAGGCTCAATCTCAGGAAGGCCAAACGAACAGGACAGTTGTTTTTTTTTAATCCACTTTATTTTTATTTATTTTTTTCTTATTTCATACATAAATATGCCTACTCGGCATCCGTTGCATTCCAAGTGACATACATTATACAACATTTTTACATTCCTATAATACAATATTCCAATGTATGTCTCTAGATTTTTATATCCCACCCCCTCCCCCCCATCTGTCCTCTGCACTCTACATAGAGAATCTATCCATCACCAGTTTTGGTGGTGTGACACTCGCATCTCTCAACCAGGAATACCAAATCTCCTCAAATTTACCCTCTGCTTTCCTTCTTTTGTAGGCCAGGTGTTCTCTGCCCAACAGGGAGTTGACATATGCAATCCATTGCTTCCCTGTGGGGACCCCCGAGGCCATCCAATAACGTGCAATGAGT
Organism: Rana temporaria; assembly: GCF_905171775.1. NCBI lineage: Eukaryota > Metazoa > Chordata > Amphibia > Anura > Ranidae > Rana > Rana temporaria. The sequence continues at coordinate 285,067,043 of NC_053492.1, forward strand.
TTTCTTGCCAAATACAACAGTCTTGTTACCATATAGTACTTTCCTTTTGTATACTCTCTAGGATCAATGGCCCCTAACAAGTATACTAGGGGATCCAATGGGACTGGTACCTGTGCCACTCTAGTGATACACTGTGATACTTCCTCCCAGTACCTGTGAAGCTTTGGGCATCTCCAAATCAAGTGTATGAAATCCCCCTGCTGAACTTTACACTTTGGGCACATAGGGCTGTCCCTTCTTCCCCATCTATGTAATTGTGGCGCTGTTCTGTAAGCCCTATGTACGGGACAGTTGGTACTGATAAAGGATTCAGGCATTGGGATGAAAAATATCTATGATATACCAGGTATCTTGATTGATGAAAAATAATAAAGGCAAGCTGTCATTACTTTGGTTGGAGGCTGAAAGTGGCGAAAGGGCCCCCCCCTTATGACTCTGGTTCGAGCACACCCCGAGTATGGAGACAGAGGCACAGGGCAGAAGAGGACCAAGGATAGTGGTCCACAAAATCACACCTATAAACTGGACTTTGGAATCTCTATTCGAGGTCTGCAAGGGTGCTTAGTCAGAGGCAGGTGAAGATCAAGGATTTGGTCAGATGGCACAGCCAGGGTGAGCACAGAGGGGCAGCAAGGATGTAGTCAGTAGCCAAGCCAGCATCATACACGAGGAGCAAGAGTAAACCTAATCAAGCTGCAGGTCAAGGTCTATATCAAGAAAATGACAGAGTGTAGTCAGAGGCAAGCCAGGGTCAGAGTCCAGGATTCACAAAGCAAGGTTAGGAGTAGGCCAGGTCAGCAATAGGTCAGAGAGTAAGAGCAGAAAAGAAGGAACACAGGTTATGGGAAGCTGAAGAACACCCAGTGATTACCACACATCAGGGCCTCCTTTAAATAGGCAGCTTAGCCCCATCCCCAGGATTAAGAGTGCACAGGCATTCGCCATTGCACACGAACATGTGCCAGCCCCCACACAGATGTGTCAGTGCATGCCAGTTACTAGCCAGAGTCTGTCTGTGTGGTAGTAGCAAAAAAACAGGGCAGGTCAGTTGGATGCAGGGTTATATTGGGGCTGCTTTTTCGATTTAAGTGTCCAAACCTCCTGAAGGCGGCAGTATAACCCAAACATTTCAGAAATCCTGAATTCCTGTGTACCTCAGTGGACGATAAAAAATACTTTTCTATTCCTTTATAAAACATAACATTTGCTTTTGGTTTTCTACATATGTGACACGGTTTGTTTACATGATCTCTTTAGGCTGTCCTTTTACTATTAAATATGTAAACCTGTCCAATATTTTTCTTACATTATCAACACTCTTCAATTTAATCTAATCTAATCTAATTCATAAGCGTGAAAAAAAATGTAATGAAAAAAATTATTGTAACTGAAACAGAATATGAACCCCAGCAAGAGGAACATAGAGGCATCTGGTGAGTTAAAGAAGAAATCAGTACTGGGAAAAGATGGTCTGTCATATACAACTGTTATCAGTAGTAGCCAGCCAGATGCATATGCTGATAAGTAATTATTAACATACCAGAGAGGTCATGAGAAACATATCACCTGTTTTCAGCAGACTTTTTTTTTTCTCAAGTAAAGAGTTACATCCTCCGGTGGAGAACACTGAACTATGCAAAAGGTAGACCATGTTGATGTTTGGTTGTTAGAAAACAGTTTGCAATATACATGAATGATAAATATGGTATTCTACACTCCATCACAAAATAGGTATATACAATATTTACTATGAACATTTGTTGAGGCACTAAGGACTCTTCATAATATGTACACATGTCAATTTATAAATAAATGTTTAATACAGGGGGCACCAATAATACTGAGGGTTTTCTAAAGAGGGAGCACAGAAGCTGTTTGCCTCTCTATGATTGAAACTGAATACAGCCTATTCTGAAGATAGCAGGTTGGAGGGCAGGGTGGGGGATTAGTCAGTCCTCTGACTCATTCATTTGGGTGTGCAAACCTGAGCTTAAGCTACTGAGCTCTATAAACAACAGACTTTTTTTCCAACAGAAAAGCTAAGAATAGAAAAGTAAACATGAAAAAACAATAAGCCAATCGCTTAATCCGCTGCCTGAAAATGTAATATGAAATAATTATATGCAATATGTTATATTTGCTTTGATTAGGACCAACATTTCTGAAGAACGATTTAACTATACTTTGGCAGTCACTGCAACACACTGATTTTAACATGGTTAAATATCTCAGTAGCAAAGATCTTTAATCAGCCATGTAGACCTAAAATTACGGTACACACTGATATCAGAGTATGTTTTCAGCTTCTCTGGCCATTTATAAAGAAACTAGAAGGGTTCATATATATGTATGCCTTTCACAACATTCTCTGGCTGTACTTTCTTGGGTGGGCAATTGATCAACCTGGATGGGTTTTGCTAACTGATTAATATTGTTTTTGACCTGTAAAGGGTTGAGACCAGGGATGTCAAAAGAACACTTCCTCATCCATCTCCACTGGGACAAACATTGATGTTTGCCTGAGAACATTAATTTAAGCTTGAATATATTTTGTATTATTCCAAAAAAAAGGAAACAACCAACATGAATAAGGGGGGGATACAGAATGAAGGAAAAAAAGGGGGGGATGGGCAGGGGAAGCGGTTTGCACATACCGCCCATTATATAAAACATTCTAAAACACATACACATTAACGTGTGAAACAGTTCTCAGCAACACAATAACCTATGACATGGCGCCCTTCATCCCTAGGGCATTGCCTGTGATATGTAAAAAATGTGCCAACTGTTGAATGGGAGGGGGTATGGGAGTAAGAGTTTGAGGAAAGAGGGGTAAACAGGGTGGGGGGGACTCAGCAGTATAAATCTCAGAACAACTGGAATTCCTATACATTAGTTCTTATAGGAGCCCCCAAAGACACCTCCACTGACATGTCCTCTACTATAAGTTCAGTATAGGGCCAGTTCTTTGTATTTCCAGTATTGCGAAATTACATGGCGGGCTGCAGATAAAAATAATCCAAGGAGGTTTTTATTGTGGGATTTGATAGGGCCAGGCAGGATAGAAAAAAGAGCCACTGAAGGGGAATGCACAAGAGAGACTTTGTATAAGTCATTGTATATACCAAAAACCTTGTCCCAGAATGGACAAACTCGGTCGCACTCCCACCATACATGTATATAAGAGCCTTTTCCTCTGTGACATCGCCAGCAAGCATCCAACGCATTGGGGTACATTTTGTTCACTGTGACTGGATCCCTATACCATCTGGAGATTAGTTTGTATTTTTTCTCTTGGGAGAACCCTGATATAGATGATTTATGTGTGAGTGTGAATGAGGTACGTACTCTATTGCCCTGGAGATATCTCCACCCCTAGATCTCTGGACCACTTCAACGTGAAGTTAGGGAGTGAGTCGTAAGTATGGGACTCTGAGAACATTAATTTACTGGAACATTAAAGGGCATTTCCAACAAAACCTTTTAGTTTAGCTTTGTCTGTCAGCTATGACTAAGCATCTATCTATGATGTGAAACATGTTAGCTTTTTTGTCCCCATGTCCACTTTCTACCTTTGATTGCAGTGTTCCATGAATTTTTGGATGTCATACAGCTTTGGATTTTATCCTTTGTTCATTTTGTTTCAATAAATCGCCTATCAGAGTGCGGCAGTCCAGGACAATTTCTTTTTTCCACGGATTAGCGCAGAGTCTGCACCTGTCAGTACTACATGGCGGGAGCACAGCATAGGTCGCAGGGCTTGGAACGGGACTCTTTTCCACAGATTTGTATTGTTGTTTGTGACCTCAGCGGGGAGACAGTTTGTGTTTAAAGAGCACCTCAACACAATGAAACCAATTAATAAACTATTATTGCAATTCTACAAATACTACAGCTGTGTCAGAATGTTCACTTAATTTACCTTAAAGTGATTGTAAACCAAAGACAGGAAATATGAACAAAGCATATCTCTCGATAGTGTGTACTTGTCTCTACTAAGAGTACAAAGTGTCATTTCTGTCCACTGCTTCGTTCCTCTGCTGTCAGCATGATTCACTTCTGACAAGTTTCCCTGACACCAAGAGAAAAATGACAGGGGAGGGAGCTCTAGCAGATTGACAGCCTCAGCTCTGTTCCTGTGTACTGCGTGGAGGAGGGTGTGTCTCTTCCCTCCAATAAGCTATTAGAGCTCTCCTCACTAAGCTCGCCAGAGTATTTTAGCTCTCGTCCCCCTTTTTTCAGACAAGATTTAAACCTTCTGGACTTTGACCGGATGTAGAAAAGAGAAGACGGCAGGTAAACAGGTACAAGTTATGTCGGAGAATATGTTTCATCTCTGTGTATCATCTGAGGCCAGTCACTACACTGGGTATATTGAAAGGTTTACAACCACTTTAAACTTAGTTCTTGCAATCACTGCAGCCAACTTTCCAAGGCCACTAGCAGTGTAGTTCCTGAAATGTGAAGTGTAACTTCCTCTCTCTGATACATTTCCTTTACATCAGGCTGTTACAGGCAGTAAAGATCCTGTAGTGGAGCTTTTAGGGCTGTATCGTTACAAGTATGCATTCTCAAGTCACTATATTACTGAGAAAAGGAAGTGGAATGGTATATTATTCTTAAACCATATGCATGTATCATGCGATTCAGCAGTACCTAAGACTTGAGTTCTCGCCTACCTACCTTCAATGGTGCTGTGCAATTTATTTATTTTTGAAAAGGACACATGACTTGTGAGTATTGCTCATTTGCAAATGTATGCTATTATCTGCCCTGTTGAATCAATTTCTGTATTTAAACACATTCACCTATGTGGATCCATATACAACTACTTATATGTTCATATTTTACCAATATAAATATAACAGCATGCTTCTATTTAATCCCTGAGGAAGGAAGTGAATACACAAAAATCTAGTCCCCCCACGTTTTTCCAAAACATGTTGGGATTTGTTGTGACCACACTCCACATTCGACTTTATGTCTAGAATATTTGTGTGCCCCAACATTTAGCAGTTGTATAATATTTTTTTTTATGTGTCCCATTTATTGCTTTTAGATGTGATTTGTGTATATGTTTGTGTACTTTGTTGCATATGTGTACTCAATAAAATGTATACATTCTTTTATACATTTGTAGCACTACCCCCGGAGGAGCAGCTGGATTGTTTTGGGTCTACGATTGGTGATTAACCCCTTAAAATGGCTCAAAACTCTCCCGTGACACTGACCTGGCAATAATTGAGAGTTGTGAACCTCAGTAGCTTGTGAGGAACACAATATCACATTACACAACAACAGATTATGCAATAAAAGGGATTTGAGTGTCTGTCCTTACGTCAATCACCCATGGTTTTCTATTTGGGGACAGTGTCTTCAAAGCTGAGGTCAATTCTTCTTCCGTCCAAACTTTCCCTTTAATCTCCACTATCAAGCAGGCATTAAGAGGGACATTCTCCTCCGCACACCACTTGGTGATGGCTGCAGAATCCATTGTGGTGTTGGCAAGGGTTTTTCTTAGGGGAGAGTTAACCGCCAAAGCCATAGAAATGCCGGACGAGCCCCCACGTGTAGCACTACCCCCCAGAGGAGCTGCTGGATTGTTTTGGGTCTACGGTCGGTGAATAACCCCTTAAAATGGCTGAAAACCCTCCTGTGACACACCTGGCAATAATTGAGAGTTGTGAACCTCAGTAGCTTGTGAGGAACACAATATCCCATTACACAACAACAGATTATGCAATAAAAGTGGAGGGATCCTGCAGTATAAAAGACTGACTGCACACAGACTTCAAGATAACCAAATTAATGCTTTACATAAAGGAACACTAAAGGTACGTTTTTTATTAGATCAATTGATTTCTATAAGCTAGAGCATTTAAATATCACTTACCTCGTTTTTCCTTTTGACCTCCGAAATACAATAATCCAGGTTTGAAAATGCCATTTCCTGTCTCTCCTCTTCTTGCTTTCCACCAGCATCTGAGCTGTTTTGCATGGTGGAAAGCAGAATGTTCTCTCCCCCTCCCTATGACTACAGCCCTGCGTGAAGATGCTCTCTTATCCCTCACAGGCATGGAGGCTAAGCCTAATGGGAACTGTAGTTCCCATTAGGCCGTGATGTAGCAAGAATGAATGCGCACCGCAAACCAGGAAGTCAGTGGGAATAATGATTCAGGAGTGACGGAGGTGAATAAAACAGCTCGATTTCAACAGGTATCAAACTAGTTATAATGCAAAACATTACTTTTTACTTCATCAGCTACTGTCAGACTTTAATTTAAGAGGACAATATTTTTGTCTTTACAACCCCTTTAAAGAAGATCAAAAGAACACGAGTAAAACAGTGACACTCTATCTTGCAGATCCCTGCAGTATCAGTGGTGATATTAAAGTTTTGGCAAAAGCTAGATTGCAATGTCAAATAGACCTGTGTGAGCTCACAGCAAGGGGGTCTCCTTCAACAAAACGTGTATATTGAAACACCCTCTTGCCAAACCCCACCCAGCTCTCGCCTCTCTACAATACAATATAAAACAGTAGAACGGATTAAGTATAACGTATTAAAGTAGTAGAACTGATTACTCCGCCAGCGAGCAATGCAACCAATATGAGTATACAACTCTAAACAGATTGTCAGTGAATGTTATAGCTATAACCAATTAGGGTGGCCTGGCATCCCAGACCAAACTTCAATTCAGTCTCCTGCTAGCAGTTCTTGCACTTGTTCGTTGGCATGCGGTGGCACGCTAAAAACAATTTGTAATCCAGTAAGGTAATAGTGAACTGACAAAGTTTCCTGGATAGTTAACCCAATAGAATAGATGTGAGCGATCCGCCCTTCCAAACACAAATAGTATGTTCAGGTAAGTGCTCGTCTCACCCAACTGGTTTAGGCCTTGTCCCTATACGTCACACCGTCCAGTCGATCAGAAGGCTCCGGTCCTCAGATAGGTCGCAGGGTTACTGGGATCTCGTCAGATGGCCAGGGTAAAAGCTCTGTCTCTCTGTCTCAAAGCCGCTCCGCCTGAGCTTATGTAGGCCTCAACTGCAGCCTACTCCTGCAGTGTCCTCCTGGGTTGAAGAGGCGGTCCTGAGAGAGCGCGCCAAACACGTTCTCTCCCTTAAATTTCCTCCCTCTGCGGGCAGTGCGGAAGGCAAAGCACCTTGGGGTTGCACAGCTGCTCTCTGGGTAATGTAGTTCATTACAGTCCAGGGCAAATGGAGTCTCTTCTCCTACTGAACTCAATTCCCCTACATTCACTGCGGTACCAGAACAGAATGTAAACAACAGGTGGCTGTAACCCAACTCAGCCACTGGAGGGAGCTGAGATCCTTCATGATCAGCAATCATAGTCTTTGTATCACATCAAAAGGGTAATACCCGCTACACATTCCTAGTACTATTATCTTCTACATCCTGTTATTCTCCTTTGCCCGCATAATCCCTGGGGCACCCCCTCCAAGTTTCTCTGGACTTGAACCTGGGACCTCTGCTGTGTCTGGCGATGACTCTACTTGCTGAGCCACCTGGAATGCTAGACGGCTCTGTAGACAATTCCCTGGATGATCCTACCTTGAATATTATTTGCCTTGAACCTTGAACTCTTTGCTCCTCCCAGGAAACTCCTATCTTCACTACCATTCGGTACCGACATTTGGCTCGTTCCTCAACTACGCTTCTGCCTAATTCCAACCTGCAACTATTCGTTACCGACATTTGACGTTACCGACATTACGCTTCTGCTTGATTCCTACCTGCTAGAACTGCTACTGGACCCTGGCTTGCTCACCTCCTGGTGGGGCTATTCTGAGGACCTCAACCTGGTACTAACATGCAGCAAAGCCCATCTCCACCATGAGGAGCTCTGTACTCAATGTTGTATACTGATCTTTACTCAGCTGTGTGCAATGTCCCATAGAAAACAATGCTTCTAATTTCAGATCAGTAAAAAACACAGCGTTTTTTACTCCCATGTGCAACAGGCCTAATGGCATGGCTGCACAGTGAACCACACTGGATTGGAACTGAAGGTATGTATTTGTCCTAATGGTAGGAACTCAGTGTGTGTGTGGGGGGGGGGGGGTGGAATTTGTCTGTCAAAAGACAACTGTACATTGATAGTTATCCTTTAAAGCTGAAGTGTGGGTATGGAAATTTTTACATGTGTGTCATACCTGTGGGGTTGCTTCCTAAGCATGGGGGCCATTTAGAAAACACACTACATTTTGTCAATGAATTCAAAGTGTTCTCTGATTGGACGAGGTGGAGATCATGATGCGACCGACCTGACTCTCCACCTCGTCAGCTCAGACATTTTGCATTCAAAGAGGAAATTGCAGTGTTTCCTACTTGGCGACCCTTTCATGGAGGCTGGTGGAGATTACTGGAGTAACAGTGCGTAATACAGTCATTTTCAGCTTCTGTGGGGATCCCACAGGTATGACACACACATACTGTACTTAAATTGGTCCAAGCTGAACCAATGTAACTATATAAAAATTGCCATACCTAAACTTCAGTTATGGGTTAAGCCTAGTACACAAGATGAGATTATCTGACGATTGATCGTCAGTTTTTTTCTCCATCTCCATATCGAAAACAAATAGGTTTCTAAAGTACGTAAATTCTCATACAACAGAATAAAAATTCTGCATGCTTTATAAATGTGCTTTATGCTTTGTTCCAAAGCAAGTGAATCCCACTGATGTTCTCTTCGTTTTTCAGGGCAATGGAGCCTTCTCACACCACCTAAATGAATGTGCATCTTAAAGAACACAACACACAGGGATATGGGAAATAATTACACTGACACACGTACACCTACACAGCTTGAACTGGATGGGATATTGTCTTTATTCAACCTTACCTACTATGGCCCATATTCTCAGTGAAGTTACGATGGAGTATCTCAGGATACTCCATCGTAACTCCCTTTTTTGGCCAGTGTATCTATGCGACTGATTCTTAGAATCATTTTCGCATAGATACACTTAAGATCCGCCATCTGTAAGTCACTTACACTGGCGGATCTTAAATGTAATGACGCCGGCCGCCGCTAGATGGCATTTACGTGAAGGACTCATTTGCTTATGCAAATCGCGTCGCGTAACCGTCGCTAACGTCGTTTGCGTAAGCGGAAACATACCCCTGCTATATGAGGGGTAAGTTTCCGCAAGTCCCACGTAGGCCATGTTACGGATGGCGTCGGGTCCGCGTCGTGTTTTTTCATCGGGTACGTCGTTTACGTAAGTCGTTCTTGAATACGACTTTACGTCAATGACGCACACGTCAGCGTCATTGACGTTTTCCGCCGAGAACTGGAGCATGCGCACTGGGCTTTTTGAAGCCCGGCGCATGCGCAGTTCATTAGAATCGGGGGCGCGCTTAATTTGAATACAAGCCGCCCCCTTGGAGATCCGCCAGGCTACGCCGGGGCATTTACACTCCGCCGTCCCAACTTACGGAGCAAGTGTTTGGGGAATACAACACTTGCTCCTGTAAGTTGGGACAGCGGAGTGTAAGTGCCTTAAGCGCAGCCCGCAGATTTTTAGAGAGAATATGGGCCTATGTAACTATATTTAACATCTTTCCTCAGAACCATATCACTTCCAGTCAGTTAGATATAAAAGTCTTCCCTTGGAGTATTTAGAATCCACCATTTGCTTGATTTCATACAGATCTGTAGTATTGACCATTGGAAAAGGATGATGAAAAGTGGACGAGAATGCTTATTGATGGTGTATGGTCTCATGAGTGAAACATGGAAAAATGTATTTCTTAAATGTGAAGGGAGATGGAGCTTGAATGTGACAGGATTATACCTGGCAGAGTATAGTAAAAAGACCAATGAAACAACGTACACATTTTATTGAGGGTACTCTGATGCCGCGTACACACGGTCGTTTTTCAGCATGAAAAAAAACTACATTTTTTTAAAGCGTCATTTAAAATGATCGTGTGTGGGCTTCACATCGTTTTTCGACTTCTGAAAAACGACCAAAAAAAAATTCAAACATGCTGCATTATTTCATGACGTTTTTCAAAATGTCGCTTTTCGTGTTGTAAAAAATTATTATGTGTGCGCTAAAACGACGTTTTAAACCCGCGCATGCCCAGAAGCAAGTTATGAGATGGGAGCACTCGTTCTGGTAAAACTACCATTCATAATGGAGTAAGCACATTCATCACACTGTAACAGACAAAAAAGCGTGAATCGTCTTTTACTAACAAGGAATCAGCTAAAAGCAGCCCAAAGGCGAATAGAACTTCCCCTTTAGAGTGCCTTCGTACTTGTTGTACGTCACCGCGCTTTTTTCATCATTTTTCAAAAACGATGGTGTGTGGGCAACATCGTTTTTAATGATGAAGTAGGGAAAACTTTGTTTTTTAGACATGCTGAAAAACAACGTTTTCTTTCATGCTGAAAAATGATCGTGTGTACGCAGCATGAGACTAATATTCTTAGTAGAGACCAAACCTTGTTGTCAGGTTGTGTCCAGATATGACACAAACATATAAAACATCACAGAAAATCTTATTAACAATGTTCAGAAAAACGGCTGGGGCATTACACAAGCCAAAAGGCATCACAAAATACTCATAATGCTCATCTCTGGTGTTGAAAACTGTCATCCACTCATCACCCTCTCAGATTCTAATGAAATTGTATGCACCACAAAGATCTAACTTTGTGAATTCAAGCATCCTGAAGCCTATTAAAAAGTTCAGAAATCAAGGGTAGTGGAAACCAATTCCTAATGGTGATGGCATTGAAGTCTCTATAGTCAAAGCAGGGTGAGTGTGTACCGTACTTTTTCTCCACAAACAGGAAGCCAGTCACAGCAGGAGAATTGGACTTTTGGATGAATCCTTTTTGTAGATTTTCCCAGACATTCTCAGACATGGCTTGAGTCTTTTAGAATGGAAAGAGAATAGACTCTGCCCAGATGCAGGACAGCCCAAGGTTGAATATAAATGGGGTAGTCATAGGGACAAGAAGGGGGCAGACAGTCAGCAGCTTTTTTACAAAAGCATCTTAAAAGGCCTACTAATGTTAAGGGAGCATTGGAGAGGTGATGAGCTCAGCCACGGATACAGAAAGAGGTGGTAGATTCTTGGAAGATGTCCGTCAGCTGTGGCAATGGGTATTAGGTGCATCACCAGAGATGGGTAAGATCACTGGAACAGCAGGTGGCAGCAAAGACAGCAAACCCTGGATTGGGCAGACAGCAGGCGGCAGGTGCTTGACAGGCAGCTGGCAGGTATCAGGTGCAGGACCAGCAGGGACCAGGTAGCATGCAGAGCAGCACAGATGGATAACTGGATGCATGGTCAGATGAACCAGGTCAGCAACAGATGGTCAAAAACAGGCATATAAGGCAGGCAGAGAATAGTCAGGATACCCGTAGAAGTCAGCAATGTAGAATCAGGCAGATAAGCAGAAGGCAGAACAAATCCAGAAACAGACCAAGGTCAAGGCAAGTACCATTCAAGCAAGGTCAGGGAAAGCCAGATCAATAACATAAGTCAGCACAGGAACAGATATAGGAGCACAGATAACAGCTGTAGATCAGACAGCACTAGCTTAAAGAATTTCTCCAGTTTAAATATTTCCATTGGCGCCAACATTAGTGATGGGCATGCGGGTGTGCATTTGCATGTGCATATGTGTAGCGCCTGGTTATTTTTCAGAACTGGTGCTAGTGTAAATTTAAAGGGGGTCAGAGAGTTAAGTGACTCTGACCAGGTTAATCTGTTTAAATTTGGAGCCATTGTCTCAGCTTTGGCTGTGCTATGGGTTCATGCTGTCCTTTCTGGGGTGAGGGTCACACCCCAGGCCGACAGGTGGCAGCAGTGGAGTCAAGGATTTGGATACTTTTCCCAGCAGCCTATCGGGAGGTGTTTCCTTGCTGTGCATGCTGGGAGGGAGTATTTATGAGGCAGATGCCATTTTCTTGGGTCTTCTTCCCGTGTGGCGCCCACCTTCAGGGTGGCCATACCACTCCATTTCGGCGAAATGACCTTCCAGGCCGGGGTGTGCGTGCTACGCGGTGTTCCTTGTTCCGGGACCATGTTGGCACAGAGCAACTGAGCTGCGGCTGGGGCCCAGTGATTGACTGGGTCCCCAAACTGATGAGGTCCTGAGCTGTCCGTTCCTGTGTGAGGAAGCTGTTCAGTGGAAAGTCTACCTGAGGAGTACCAAGAGAGGCTGGTATTCCAAGAGGGCCCTGACTATCCACCGGGGACCAGGGTAACTGGGTGCTGAGAGGCTGGATGTCGGTCGCCTATCAGCTGGTACCCGAACCAAAACTACCTGAAGGAGATCCGGGTGTCGAATCTGTTGAGGAGGATACAGGACCACTATTATCTCCATTTTGTTCAACCATTGGGAGGGTCTGTGGCAGAGACTTAAAGGGGTTGTAAAGGTTCATTTTTTTATTTTCTAAATAGGTTACTTTAAGCTAGTGCATTGTTGGTTCACTTACCTTTTCCTTCAATTTCCCTTCTAAATGTTTGTATTCTTTGTTTTCTTTGTCTGAATTTCTCACTTCCTGTTCCTCCTCAGTAAGGTGTTCAGTAAGCTGTTCTAAATGAATTTCCACCGCTCGGATGATGGTGGAAAGCTTACTGAGGAGAAACAGGAAGTGAGAAATTCAAACAAAGAAAAAAAACATTTAGAAGGGAAATCGAAAGGAAAAGGTAAGTGAACCAACAATGCACTAGCTTAAAAGAACCAATTTAGAAAGTAAAAGACGAACCTTTACAACCCCTTTAACTGCAGTTCGAGTGACATTCTGGTTGCCGGGCTTGTGAGAGAGGCCTGTCCAAGTGCGCTACATCCACTCCAGTTAGAGTGGTGAGATAGAATTTGTCAGGATTTGCAGGACTCCCATTTACATACACCTGGATCTGCTATTTTTTATTTCTACTATGTCTTTACTCTTCACCAAGTTCTTCTGTTTTTACCCGGCTGGGTATTAAAAGCACAGAAAAGACACCTGTTTTGTGGACATTTCAATTACTACATTCTCATCAAGTACCCTAGACGGCGGAGAAACATGAGGTAACATGCCACCCAAAACAAACCAGCAGCCCTTTCGGGGGTAGGGCTACACGTTTGGGCGTCATCCGGGATTTGGCTGTTACCTCCCTCAACAGAACTGAGCAATTTATCCTGCCATTGAGAGCCAGGAATTGTCATGGTGTTGGACTGTGCTGGTGAGGAAAGAGTTAACTTCAGGTAGTTAAAGTCTGGACGCACGTGCAGCAGAGTGACGTGTGCCTGCAATGTGCCCAGAAAAAGAACTCAGAGTGGGAGGAGTTACCCACCCCTGCGTGAGACGTAGGGCGAGTTTGGTGCCAAAGGACAGAGTGATTGCCTGCCCACGAGAGAGGATTGTGCAACATATCTGTGCCCCCGATGCCGTTTGAGAGATTGAGGCCTCCGATGTCTACGTTGGGAGTCAATCTGATGTCTGCTGTTACCGGAGATTCCCTGATCGATACCCGGATCCGAATGGGGACGCAGGGGCGGTTTGTGCTGTTTACCAGTGGCAGCGTGGAGGCCCTTGGCTTGTCTTGTCCCCGATGTGCGGAGCTGGCTGTCAGAATCCTGCCTTTTGCTAGGTGCAAGAAATGCAGCGAGTATTTGTTCTGAGTGGAGCAACCGATGGAGACCCCCGTGAATACTGGGTTGATTGGATCACCGGAGCGGTGACCGCGGAGGAAGTTGTTCCTTGGCCCGCACCTACTACTGCTGATACGACTACTACTACTACTGCTACGGCCACTATGTCGTCTGTCGCCACTCCGATGGTGTCCCCTGAAGTAAGTCACTGTGAGGCTAAAGAGAGTGTGCCTGCTGCGAAGGTGGATGCTGCCACTGAAACTGTGTACATGGCGGTGGTCCCTGCTTGGCTCACTTCAGAAAAAATGGGCCCCCGTGAAGGTCTCCTACGCTGTGGTCGAGCCCTACCCATGTGCAGACATGAAAAGGACTCCAGGGGGAGCATTGCCCCTGTCGAATGCCAGAACCAATGACAAGGTCAGTACATCTGTTGTGGAACGTGTCTGTCTGCCCGCGGAGGAGTATAACAGTTCTGAGCTTGATTCCTCCTCTGATGTGGGCGATGATCAGTGGTTTGAGCTGGAGCAGTCCGAGCTACAATGGGGCAGAAATTCCCATGCTTCAAAACCCTGCAAATCTAAGGGAAGTTCCTGGGATACCGCTCCACATGCGGATATCCCACAGTTAACTTGGGGAGTCACAGTACCGAAACCCAGTGACACTAGAGACCTAGAGAGACTGCTCTGATCCCAGCTACATTGCCTGCTGTAAAGAGAGCTCCGGATGCCCTAGTTATGTCGGGATTGGGACACCCCCGTATGCTGCCAAAATTAGCCCGCCTTCAACGCATTGTTATGAAGAAGGTGGCCCTGGACTATGAATGGGAGTTCCCCTATGTACCCTCAGTTCTCATGGCGCTGATTGAAAAGATGAGGGAGGAATGGTGTAAAGATGCCATATGGGAGTACTTGGGTGTGCCAAAGATTGATTGCAAAACGGAAAATGCTGTTATTTCTCTTGGCCATCGGTTTGAAGGTTGCCTGAAGTAGTGGAGTCCTGGACGTTACATTTTTCATGACAGAGTGGTCATCAAGAGCCCCGGAAAAGTTGATCGGGTCTATTCCATTACCACATTGAATGACCAGGGAGACATTATCACTCTGCCTGATCCCAGGTTTTACCTGTAGGCCCAATACCTGCAGTGCTGCTTTTGTTATAGCTTGAAGAAGTCCTATACAGGAACAACTATTTTATTCCATTTTGGTTTTTATTTTTCTTCTCCTGATCCACATTTGGCTGTGATGTGACAAACTTCGGGGGGAGGGAGTAATATGTCTAGTTAGCTTAGATTAGTTTCCTGTGGGCTTTATTCAACAAAGTAAAAGAAGAGAAAGTTTTCTGGTTTACTCCACTTTTTGAGCATGGACTATGCTGTGCTTGCTAGATCAGGATGCTGCCGCTAGAGGGCAGTGTTCTGCAACTTTTGATACATTTTTTTTTTCTCTTCTCAGGCATTTATAGTTGAAAAAAAAAATTCTAGCACTTAGTTTTATATATGTCTCTTTGGAAGGAAGGAGGCTTCGCCTAAAGCCTCGTACACACGATCAGTCCATCCGATGAGAACGGTCCTAAGGACTGTTCTCATCGGTTAACCGATGAAGCTGACTGATGGTCCGTCGCGCCTACACACCATCGGTTAATTAACCGATCGTGTCAGAACGCGGTGACGTAAAACACAACAACGTACTGAAAAAAACGAAGTTCAATGCTTCCAAGCATGCGTCGACTTGATTCTGAGCATGAGCGGGTTTTTAACCGATGCTTTTGCATACTAACGATCGGTTTTGACTTATCGGTTAGGCGTCCATCGGTTCAATTTTAAAGCAAGTTCTCATTTTTTTGACCGAAGGTTAAATAACCTATGGGGCCTACACACGATCGGTTTGGACTGATGAAAATGGTCCTTCAGACCGTTCTCCTCTGGCGATCCTATCGTGTGTATGAGGCCTTAGATGGCAAAGGTGTAGCTTCATTCACCTTTAGGGACTGTAAAGAAAAAGGAAAATGTTGCGTGTATATGTGTTTTTTTTTCCATTTTGTTTTGCAGGTTTGTTGATCACCTATCAAGACTGTCGGAGAATGGGGCAGGCTAGATAGACAGGCATATTGATGTCAAATGCACCACTGCGTAAATTGTAAAAATGCTTTATATTTTTATATTCTCTTTTATTCTTTTTCTTTTCACTCTACTGTCAAGCAGATTCAGGTAAGGTGTTCAGGACTGAACATCATCTTTGTTCAGACACTGGGGATAGTGTCTATTCAAGTGAGGGGAGTATGTAGCGCCTGGTTACTTTTCAGAACCGGTGCTAGTGTAAATTTAGAGGGGGCCAGAAAGTTAAGTGACTCTGACTAGGTTAATCTGTTTAAATTTGGAGCCTTTGTCTCAGCTTTGGCTGTGCTGTGCTGGGTAATAAAAGCACAGAAAATATACCTGCTGTGTGGACATTCCATTTACTACATTCTCATCAAGTACCCTAGACGGCGGAGAAACATGAGGTAACATGCCACCCAAAACAAACCAGCAGCCCCTTCGGGGGTAGTGCTACATATGCATTTGCGAATGGTTAGCCACAGGCAAACGGGTAACTGCACATCTGCGCCTGTGCAACTGTGTATGTCTTAAAGCTTCATCTGTACTATGAATAGTACCTTCCTCACAGATGGGACTGGAAGACTTGGGAAGGATCAAGAGGAAGATATCATGATGTAGCACACCAACATGCATAACTACAGAGGTGGTTCAGAACCGCAGGGGTCCTAAGGCCAAGTTAGAGCCACTAAATGCAAATACAAAGGGATATCGCCAAGGGAACAAGAGGAATGCCTAATTCAGCAGCCAGGGACTGCTCAATTCAATTCCTGGCTGCCCCAGAGTTTACTTATTCAGATATTTGATATGAATTCAGGGCCCAAAGAATAGAGACAGGTATGATGAATCGAGGGAAGGTGGTGGAACTTAAGTTCAAGTTCACCTCCCTCTGAACGACCTAGGACTGAGAATTTTCCTGGGCAAACAGGGCAGGACTTTAATATGTGACTGTTCACCCCATAGTAAAGGCATAGGCTGAGTTTCAGGCAACAAGATTGTGCTTGTGGCGTAAGGAGTGTTTTCCCTAATTGCATGGGTTCTTCTAATGCCAGGATAGTTGCAGAGGAGGGTTGTTCAAGAGCTTTAAGGAACAGAAGTGCTAAACAACCTACTGGTGGGCGACATGGACCAGTCTTCTCCAGCTGTCACTCCTGGAAGAGGACATCAATTTGGATGCTAAGGGCAATTGGATCATCCAGGGTATTTTATTATTTAATATTCTAAAGGATTTATATAGCACCAACAGTTTACGCAGCGCTTTACGTTAGGGCAGACAGTACAGTTACAATATAATTCAATACAGGAGGAATCAGAGGGCCCTACTCATTAGAGCTTACAATCTAAGAGGGAAGGTTAAGTGATACAAAAGGTAATAACTGTGGGGGATGAGCTGATGAAGAAAATTAAAGTACAGTTGTTAGGTGGAGGCAGGTAAGGCTTCTCTGAAGAGAAAAGTATTCAGGGGTCACCGAAATGTGAATAGAGTTGGAGATAGCCTGACAGATTGGGGGATGGAAATTCCAAAGGATGGGAGAGACTTGGGGGAAGTCCTGAAGGCAAGTATGGGAGGAGGTGACGAGGGAGCTAGAGAGCAGGAGGTCTTGGGAGTAACAAAAAAGGCGATTTTGTTGGTATTTTGAGATTAGGTTAGTGATGTAACTGGGGGCAGAGTTGTGGATGGCATTGTAAGTATTTTGAATTTAGTTTGTTAGGTGAGTGGTAGCCAATGAAGGGATTGGCAGATAGGAGTAGCAGACGAGGATTGGTAGAGAGGGGTATGGTTCTGCCAGCTAGTTTGTGCTTTATACAATCTGCTAAGCCTTGCCAAAATGTTGCAATAAGTTCCTCATTATTCCATGCTAGTTCCGAAGCCAAGGTGTAAAAACGCGAAACCGGGTGTTGACAAACAGTCATGCTTCCTTGACAAAGCCAAAGAAGTGCTCCAGCAGCAGATGAGGCCCTGCCTGGCACATCGAAGATTTTAAAGCAACCTCCTGAGAAGGAAATGATAGGATCTCGACGCTTCCACATTGGAGAGGCCTAGGCCAGAGCATCACTGGCAAAAAGTGATATGATATATGCCACCTTGGGGCAGTCAGTGGGGAAATGGTGGGCCGTTAATTCAAAATGAATTGAACACTGATTGATAAAGCCCAGTAAGCATTTAGATCACCAGAAAAGTGAGGCGGTAAAGGCAGCTGAAATTCAGATGGACAGTCCGACATAGGAAGAACCACGGAAGCCAGGAGCAGCAGAAACCTGAGCAGGAGAAGGAACAGAAGGAGAAGGAGTGGTGTCAACTTGCAGCTGGTCCAAATGGGAGGAAAATTCCTGTAAACATTGCATGATCTGCTCTTGACGGGCCTGCTGGACATCAACTCTGCACCAAATGCTGAAGTTGTTCATGTAGAGCAATGGGGGCCAAACTCAAACTCATGGCAAGCCGCACCAGCAGTATGGTTGCCCTCAAAGGGCTGGTTGTATCTGGGGTGTGCTACGTACTGAGTGCAGGGTTCAGGAGTGTGTTATGTACACAGTGCAGTTCCAGTGGTGCCCTATGTACAGAGTGCAGAATTCAGGGATGCGCTATGTACAGAGTGCAGGGTTCAGGAGTTCTTCCTTGCATCTCTCTCTCCTACCTGGCCCGGCTCTAGTACCTCTTTGGCTTCAAAACTGGGTGTGTGGGCCACATGAGAAGGCCCGGCGGGCCAGATTTTGCCCGCGGACCTTGTGTTGGACATATGCGATGTAGAGGCTACAGTGTCTCCAAATAGATCATCGCCGTAGTAAACTGTCAGGTTTCAATAGCAGTGAGCCCTTCTAGAATGCTAACTAAGGATTCTACAGAGTCTAAGCCCCAGCACACCTATAGAGTACAAAAGTAGGAGACAGAAGAAGATCCAGGAAATAAGCTGAGGTCAGGACAGGTGGCAGAATTATAGATATAGCAGAACCATGAGCAGAGGTGAGAATTTCACAAACAGAAAGCTGCAGGCTAGACCGTGACAGAGAGAGCTTGAAAGAGACTGTCCGACCACAATTTTTTCTTTGCCCCTTAGTCAGGATCCCATTAGTATAGGGATTAGGGATAAAGTCACTGGTCTGCTTGCTATTTACTGAGTTGCATGCTATTTTATAATTGTTTCTGTGTAAAAAACATTTATTACTGCTTTTTCATCCATTGGTTATTGCTTTACTGTGTGTTGTCCAAATAAATATTTTCTACTTAGCCTTGGTGTGTCAGAGAGTGTGGCACTGCCAATAAGGACGTTGAAATCTGGAGTCAGGGGACCCAAATATCATTGGCTCCTTTGGGGGTAAGCGCTACATATATATTTTGCATATGCCAGTATGCCATACTCCATTTACATGTGGCTGCCCATAAAACTATCATGGGTCTGCCCATGTCCGCTGGACACAAAGTGATATCAGGCCATTTCAGTTCCAGTTTAGCAGGAGATCTGTTCATGGATCTCCTATTAAATAGAGCAGGGTGGCTTCCTCTGAAAGAGCCCCAACAGCTATAACACACACTGACAATGGCACCCTTTTTATAGGGGCTAGGTTATTTATTTTTTCAAACTATTGACTCTTGTAACTCAACTGACCAGAGAAAAGGCTATACACTACATTATAGGTTGTTCCATATCTCTGGCAGTCGACCTGCAAAATTTTCTGCTGAAATTCCATGATTTGCGAATCCAGGGGATTTGAATCCAAATCTCATGCCTCCCCAGAACATTTGATTCTGCTGATTCATCACTTACCAAATATTCACTGCGCTTTCAAAGTCCTTCAAACGAGGATCGTTGCCTTAATTGTCCACATGCATCATCATTCACCCCATGCACCCAGTACAGAATGTCGTATAGGTGGTTGAGGGACATTGAGAATTTCTGTGTCAGTATTCCAAAGTGTTTTCTATTATAAATATGCCACTAAAACTAGTTATCAACAATGAGGAAGCAAAACATAATTAAAGGAAGCATTTCTTAAAAGTACAATATCGCCATCTCCTGGCATGTGTAAATACCAAGAAAACTTTTCTATGCAATAGATACAGTATATACTGTACAACTCGAACAAGTTTTCCATTGATTTATATTTTCTTCTTTTTAATATGCAGAAGAACATTCTTGAAAATGCGCAATAACGTTATCTCCAGACAAATAGCCCAACAAATAGTTTAATTTAACCAGTATGTAATATTAGTGATGAAATGAATGTGTATGATAAGTAAAGACAGAGGCCCGGATTCACGTAGAGCGGCGCATCTTTATGCCGGCGTAGCGCATCTCATATGCGCTACACCGACGTAACACAGAGAGGTAAGAACAGTATTCACAAAGCACTCGCTCCCTACGTTGCGCCGGCGTAACGTAAATTCGTCGGCGTAAGCCCGCCTAATTCAAAGTAGGTGGAAGGTGGGCGTGATACATGTAAATGAAGCGTGACCCCATGCAAATTAATGGCCGAACGAACGGCGCATGCGCCATCCTGTGGACGCTCCCAGTGCGCATGCTCAGAGTCACGTCGGAACGAACGCCTAAGATACGTCGAATCACTGAACGTAACCTACGCCCAGCCCTATTCACGTAGTCCTACGTAAACAACGTAAAATACGACGGCTGTTCCGTCATCCATACCTTTGCATGGGATGCGCCTTCTTTAGGTGGAATAATTTTACAAAAAATATATGATGTCTGTGCTGTGGGGAGCTGTGAATAATACAATTCTGTGAATATTCAATGTCAGTCCCAATTTCACATCAAAAGGAAAACCAGGAATCCAGGTGAAACGAAAAGAATAAATAGGCAAGTGAATAATCTGAAGTGAAAGTTCCAAAGCCAGGTCAGTGAAGATGCACAGCGCAGCGAATCCAAAAAACGTGCAGCCCACACCGTTTGTGATCCTAGCAGCTTACCTCGTATATGTCACATAAAGCCAAAGCAATATATATTTATTCACCCTCTCAATGGATGGATATCTTCCTGGGATGTAAATGGATGAATCTAGTAGGTTTCAATCTTGGGCCGTGCATGTGGGAGATACAAAGACACTATAGTGTAGTCCTGTCACCACCAAGGAACCTCTGTCTAGGTAAGTGGATGTAAACTTACACAGTGTAATGAAAAAGGGTGCCTATCTCCACGAGCGCCGAACGAGCGCCGGCGTTAAAATCCTAGCTTCTCTCTGCCACAGAAATTCCTCCCTTCAGTGTCAATGACATCAGCCGCTCACTCGCAAATGGTGGGGGCAGGGGAGAGAGAAGGAGGGAGGCACATTGCGTGATAACGTACAAATAGTTTATTTAAAATGGATTAAAAGCATCTAAAAACTCACATGGAGCAGACTTAGAACGGTCAAAACATCCACGAGCGCCGCGCTCGTCTGCCGTCCGTCGGGTGCTGCAAACCAATCAGTGCTCTAGTCCCGACGCGTGTTCGTCACATCACGTGACTTCCCCTCTCCCCCCCCCCCCTTGTTTTAAGTCACCTATCCTACACAGCGCAGGAGTTTCATTTACTACTGGAATAACTTTACGCCGGACGTACGCCTTACGTAAACGGCGTATATTTCTGCTACGGGCGCAAATACGTTCGTGAATCGGCGTATCTCAGTCATTTGCATATTCGACGCATAAATCAATGGGAGCGCCCCTTGCGGACAGCGCAAATATGCACCCAAGATACGACGGCGTAGGAAACTTACGTCGGTCGGATGAAGCCTAACTTCAGGCGTATCTAGTTCTATGGGTACGGCGCAGAGATACGACGGCGCACATTTACACTTACGCGGCGTATCTGTAGATACTTCGGCGTAAGTGTTTCAAGAATCCGGGCCAATGAGCAGTAATTTCAAAATATCTTCATGGATACACATGCACCCAAAATAGCAAAACGTAAACCCCCAGAGTAAAACAGCCCCAGGCTCAAAATGTGTCTATAGCAAAAACCTTTTTTTAATTTTAGTTTTGAAAAGATTAGAATGCCTGTCACAGATTACTGCTGTTGGAGGCTTAGCTAGAGAGATTCCTTCACTTTCTTTCTGATAAGAAGGTTGTCCCCAGGACAGCAAATAAGAGGAAATCTCTCTAACAGCAGAAAGAAGTATAAGTTAAGTAGGGGGATAATAAAACCCCTGCCAACTTGTCTTTGTTAGTAAATAGCTGCACTAATTTATGTATTTATTTATGTATTTGTGCTCATCTCACATTAAGCTGCTGCTTATGGACTTTATCATTTTTCTTGTGTAGCGGCTTGCTACTTTCATAGCTGGCGCTGCCTTAAATTTAGAGGGTGGTCAGAGACTTACTTACCTCTGAGTGTATTGTTTTACCAAATTTGGGCCTCTGTTCCAGCTGTGGCTGTACTGTGAGTGACCACTATTGCTGTCTGGGGTTTTGGTACCACCCCAGGCCAAGGGTGGCAGCAGTCGAGTAAGGGAGTATTGGGTGTTTTTCCTCGGCAGCCAATCAGTGAGGGTTGATCGCCACACTGTGCATGCTGGAGGTAGAGTACTTAAGGGACAGACGTCATTAGTTTTGGGTCATCGATCGCTGGTCTGTCATCCCACCACCCCCCATGTGTGGCCCTCATGGCCGGGGGTGCGTGTTCAAGTGTTCCTGGCTTCGGGACCACGTTGGTCTGGGGTTGGGATCTACTATGTAGGCCTGGTAGTCAGACTGGGTCTACAATTGTGGAGTGGTCCTGTGCTGTCCGTCCTGAAGAAGGAAGCCACCCAATGAAGAACCTGTCTTGGAGAGCACCGAGCATGAGGCTGGTATCTCAGGAGAGGCCTTGAACTTCATCGAAGGACGCACGATTACTGAAAGGCTGAGTGATGGTCGCCTGTCACTTCTGAGTTCACAAGTTCATTCAAGAGAGATCCGGGTGCTTAATCCTGTGTTGAGAAGGATTCTGGACCAAATACATCTCCACCTTTGGGAAGGTCTGTGACAGAGACTTTGCTAAAGTTTCTGTGTGAAACCCTGGCTGCTAGGCTGGTGAGAGAGGCCTGCCCAGGTGCACAATGTCTACTCTGGCTAGAGTGGCGACGAAAGTTACATTGTTGGAAGCAGGATCGTTTCCGAACACCTGAACCTACTACCTATTACCCTTTCCACCTCTTCAACTACCACTTTAATTATTTTACCCCGTTGGGTAATAAATCACAGAAAAAGAAACCTAAAGTGTAGACGTTGCAGTTCTTCTCAACTCTCATTGTATACCCTAGACGGCGAAGAGGTAACATGCCACCCAAAACTAACCAGCAGCTCCTTCGGGGGGTAGTGCTACACTTATTTATTTTTATATTAGCGCGTTTTTTCTCCCCAACTTGTCTTTGTTGCCTATTGAAGATTTTTCCTCCTTTCCTTTCTGATAAAATGTTTTTCCAGTAAAGCAATTGAGTAGACATCTCTCTATACGGAACCTTGTGTAGCAGTAAATTCTGACGGGATAAAAAAAGTTGAGAGTCGCACTTTATCTTAAAGTCTTTGTATTGTTTTATTCCATGAAAACCGACTTAAATTCATACGTTCTGTCACCACCTAATGCACCACCCTCCACTGACGCGTTTCACCCCTAAGGGCTTGCTCACAGGGATTACAAACACACAGGAAGTGGTAAGGATTTAAATATCCTTTCATTGGGGTGGTTGTGATTTCCAAGAATCAGCAACAGCTGAGCCCGCACTCATATATATACTCAATCTGGATTATTAATGGGCTATAAAAAACCTGAAATTAAACCAAAAATATGTAAACTGTAAGAAAAAAAGCAGCAATTAAAACATGTCCATTTCACAAGCAGAGCGCACTTCAAAAGATATAAACAGCTGTCAAGCAATCTACTAACATCTTTCAGCATGGCTCCCCAAAGGTAATTCAAAAAAGGATTGTTCTGTAAGCAAACCTCCATGTAAAAAAGAGTGCTCCAGCTATGATACAACAGCACACATTATACTATCATTCCTCAGGTGCCAATCTCAGGGTACTCTAGCTGTAATACATCAAAAACAAAATCCATTAATATATAAGTAAAATATGTTATATATGTATACATATACTCAGTTGACTTACAAAACAACAAAAAAAAGACACAGATAAAGCACTGGTTACAGGTAAAACTGACACTAAATTGTTGAGTTACTAAAACTGAAGAGTACAAAATCTCGTGCAGCTCTGCATAGAAATCCATCAGCTTCCATTTTTTTTTTTTGCCAAAGCTTAATAGAACAAGCTGAAGTTAGAAGCTGATTGGCTACCATACACAGTTGCACCAGATTTTGCACTCTTCAGCTTTAGTAAATCAACCCCTAATGCCTAAACACACGATTGTTTTTTCCGGCGGTAAAAAAGTCCAACGGGAAAACCAAGGGGAAAACGGAGAACCTGCTCAGCAGCTTTTTCCCCCTACACACGGCCGTTTTTCTCTGGCAGGAAAACTGCCATGAGAGCTTTGGCCGGGAAAACTGTCCGTGTGTATGCTCCATCGCAATGTTTCCCATAGGGAAACTGCCGGGAAAAACACAGCCGCATGTTCTCATTTTGTCCGCCAGGATTCCGGGCGGGTTTTCCTGTCGGGAAGACTGCCGTGGCGCATACACACAGTTTTCCCAGCCAAAAGCTGTCATGGTAGTTTTCCAGACGAGAAAACTGGTTGTGTGTACGAGGCATTAGGCTCTGTTCACATTATTGTGATTTCTGGATGCAATTTCATTTACACAAAGTCAAATTACAATGGAAATCACATTATTTTTAATGGTACCCATACACATCAATGCAACACAACAGTGATGCAATTTTGAAACTTTGGTGTGACTGCAACATGGTTTTGCCCCCATAGATTTCAGTGGAGTAGCACCAAAAACGCATGTACATGTGCGCAGTTTTGTCTCAGCGTTGTATACTGTATGTTGTTAAGAGCTGTCATCCACCAAGATCCTGACAACCAGAGTCTCATCCCTTCTGTCAGCAGCAGGGATGAGGAGTCGTTGGTTGCTAAGGAGATGAAACCCGCAGGTATCCTAAGAACCAGTGAGACATGCCTGCTTACAGCAGCAGGGATTAGCAATTGGTTGTTAAAGCGGATGTAAACCGCTGGACAATTATTATTTTGTGTACCTACAAGGTAAAGGCATGATATGCTAGTATATATAGCAGGGGAAGGGGAAGGTGAGGAAGGGGGGTGCTTGCCTGGGAGAGTAGGAAGGGGAGGAGAAAGGTAAGGCATGTTCCCATGTAACCCAACCAGATAAGCAATTCACTGATAAACTGTAAGGCTTTTCATATCAAAAGTAGGGTGCAGTCCAGGGGATCATTGTAAATTATCCAAGGGTCCAAGACCTTCAAGAATTTATGTGTGAGTATCATCAAGTATATAAGTAAGTTTCTCATGCACCATAGTGCCCATGAGCCTCTTGGTTAACCTCAGTGAAATTGAGGAATGACTGTCAACAGGCTCTGGCTAATGTCTGCAAGGCTGCCAGGACCATAAATCCCACCAGCCTCCTCTGGTTGTGGGTGAAGTTTGGGATTGGCTTGTGTGGTAGGGTTTCCCAAGGGTTACGGACAAGGGAGATGTTTGGACTTCCCTAATCATAGTATATACTTGTATCCAGAATCGGGTCACTTTGGGGCAAGACCACCAAATGTGAAAAAGATTGTCTTGCTCCCTGCAGCCCTGACTACACATAAGTGATGCAGTGTGGAGACAAAATTAGATACAGTATTAGGTTTGGGGGTCATGTACCATCATGAGATCAGTTTGTAGGCATTTTCATGTTCCAATAGCATTTGGAGGAAGCAAGCCAAATCTTATTCCAGGTGAGATGATCTGGGGTTGTGGCAAGGTCCATTTCCCATTTTGCTATGTAGGGAAGTTTGCGAGAGCTCATTGAGTCAAGGAGGGGGTTGTAGAGGTCAGGAACTAACCCCTTTATGTGGAGGTTTTTCCCTCATTGGGCTCTCAAACTCAAATTTGGGTAGCCCTATGTGTAACATCTGAGTAGGCTGTAAATGTGGCAATTTATTTTATTGTACTGAAAGGCCTTTTCAGGCAGCATTTGCCAGTGCTCCTGTAGATATTGTGACGTTATGCGAGGTGCGATACATGATCATAGGTACATTTCACCTCGCATACGTTCTATCATGAGAGACTGAACCGGAATCCATTCCGGGTTTTACCGCCTCTGGGCCTGGCTAGGGTTCCGGTCCGGATGTTTGGGTCCACTGGAGTCCACAATCAGCTGGACTTTAAATGTCCAGGAAGAAAGCACAACAGGGCTCTGGCTTGAAACTCAGGAAGGGACCTGAGTGAGGGGAGCGCTGAGTGCTGGACTGAAAAGGTTTGCTTTTCTACATGTTTTGTGGGTGTCAGGGACTAGCCCCACACTGTATAGAGAGGAGATCCTGTTTGTTTAGTTTAGCGCCGGACGGCAAGGATTTAAGTTACTGTTTTGTTTATTTTAATCTGCAAACCGTTTATAAATAAAATCTGGCATCCGCCAGACTTAAAAGAAAGTGCCTGCTTACAGACTGTGATTTCAGAAAAGGTGATCCCCACGAGCTAATCTCCCACACGTGGTGGATTCAGCGGGCACTTTTCTGAAAATGGAAGAAATGTTAAAGGCCCTGCTACAGGCCAATGCAGCCCAGCGGGAAACCAACCGCCAAGTCGCAGAGGCCGCTGCAGCACAACGAGAGGCCGCTGCAGCACAACAGGCTGCCCAGCAGGAGATAAACCGCCAAGTCGCAGAGGCCGCTGCAGCACAACACCGCCAAGTCGCAGAGGCCGTTGCAGCACAACACGCTGCCCAGCAGGAGATGAACCGACAGTTCGCCGAAGCTCTGGTGGAACTGAAAAAGGGGTCCGCACCTCCGGTGTTAGCGGAACCAAAGATTGTACGTGCTTCCTACCACCTGCAAAAGATGACACCAGCGGATGATGTTGAGGCGTACATGGCGACTTTCGAGAGAGTCGCTGACCGCGAAGGATGGCCAAAAGAGCAGTGGGCGGGACTATTGGCCCCATTCTTAACAGGAGAGCCCCAAAAGGCCTATTTTGACCTAGAAGCAGATAAGGCCCAGGACTATGAGACTCTAAAGACAGAAATACTCGCACGCTTGGGTGTCACCATGGCAGTCCGGGCCCAGCGCGTGCATCAGTGGTACTATTCCAGCAACAAGCCACCCCGGTCACAAATGTTTGACCTGGTCCACCTCACCAGGAAGTGGTTGCAGCCAGAGACTCTGACCAGCCCTCAGATTGTGGAGCGTGTGGTAATGGACCGGTACCTGCGTGCGCTCCCTGCTACCCTGAGAAAGTGGGTCGGACAGGGGGACCCCAACACTGCAGCCCAAATGGTGGACCTAGTGGAGAGGTACAGTGCTACTGAGGACTTGATAAACCCACCTACGCCCCACTTCGGTGTGTCTCGGGGTGCAAGATCTCCCAACGGTTCGGGTAAGACTGTTCCGGGGTTCAAGAGTTTGGGGAGAGTGGATAAGACTGTTGTTACAGCAGATGAGACTGTAGGTCCTAGACCTGGAGACTGGCCAAAGAAGCCAGGAAGGTTTTTGGGACCGTTAAAAGGACTGGGGGTAGGGCAAATACTGTGTTTTTGTTGCCATGCATTAGGCCATATTGCTGCAGATTGCCCTCTAAATGATGAACCTATGCAATGTGATTATGTTGATAGGGTAAGACGCATTTCTCTGTTTGCACAGGTCGCATGTGTTGCGACAAGTCAGAGTCGCCTTGAAAAACAAATGTGCGTTATTTCAATAGATGGCAAGCCTCTTACAGCCCTGCTAGACTCTGGTAGTGTGGTGACCTTAGTCAGGAGTGCGTGTGTAGACCCCGCAAAACTACACCCCAGTTGTATTGGGGTAATATGCATCCATGGGGACACTCGGGACTACCAGACAGCGGTGGTTGAGGTTGATACCCCCTGGGGCTGTGTAACACATTCAGTGGGGGTGGTACCTTCACTGCTCCATGAAGCCTTAGTGGGGAGGGACTTTCCTCATTTTTGGAAGTTATGGGAGAGTGAAGGGAGGCCCGTAGATAGCGCTCCCCCTACTGAGGAAACTCGAGAACTCTCACCAGACCCGTTTTGCCAAAGGGAAGGGCACGCTGTTGGTGGGATCGAGGAGGCCGGAGATCCTCCACCATTCCCTGCCATGTTTGAGAGTAGATTTTCGCGCCAATATAGTATAAGTGAAACATAAAAACTTATTAAATGGAATATAAAAAAATATATATATATATGAATATATGTTAAAGAAGCTGCTCCCCTAGAAATATATGAGAGCAATCTCTCATTATATTTAGTGAATGAGTGATAGATAGGGGGCGCTAGTGATACAAAAAATTATTTTTTTCTTTGTAGTGGTAGCAATTACAAATAAATGTGATACAAATTAAAAAATAAACAACAACTAAATGATCTAGGCTAATTAGCAAAGATACAATTAATTCAATAATTGAAAAATTAAGATTCACAAGGGAACCTCTTGATTGAAAAGAAATGTGCTCCCAACACCTTATAACAAGAATTAATTCTTATGTGATAATAATGTCCATATATATAGTGGGAGTGAGCCACTTGAATAACAGTAAAGTGAATCTTGCAGTGGACCAGAAGAAACAACGTGCAATCTTCTCATAAACTGCAGTGCTTAGAAATCCTTCCACCAATTCCGCAGAAACGACACCCAAAAGTGAATAAATATATGCGCTTACCACAGCGCTTTGACTCCTTTAATTAAAAAGAAAGTCAAACACGCTTGTGCAGTTCTGAATGTCTGCAAACATATAATACGTTCTCCAGTAGTTGACACAGGCAAATCTTCTCCCAATATTCTCAGAAATGAAATGAAAAACAGAAAAACTCCATAGTGCAACCGGTTTTTAATATAAAATGATAAAACAAAACATGGGCCAAGTGGCCACTTACATTAAAAGGTGCCCATCCCGGCACTGGGTCTGCGGGCCTTTTAAATGAGGAGGTGGAACCTCAATTTGCATGCGGTGTGTGTCCCCTCTTGCCTCGCCAGCTCACAGAAGTCGGATGATGGGAATAGATAAAAAACGTGACCAGGCTACGCCGCCGACGATCGTTTCGTGTAAACGTCTTCAGGGGGGCGTGCCTGGTCACTGGGGTCACGTTAATTTATTTGGAAGCGAGCGGAAATTACTCCGCTTGATTGACATGCTAACCGGCCACTAACAGCTCAGCTGCAGTTTGGAAGAGACCCGGAAGTGGCCAGCAATGATGGACAGATGCTGGAGCCAATAGCATTGCAGCATCTAAGCACTGTGGGCCGGAAGTGCTTCGCTTGATTGACAAGCTGTCTGGCCAATAGCAACTCAGTTGCGGTCTAAAAGAGACCCGGATGTGGCCGAAAGTAATGGGCAGATGCTAGAGCCAATTATAGCACAGCAACAGAACATTGTGGGCCGGAGGAAGAAAAAGAGTGATGGACACAAAAATTCACCAATCACGGCACAGTCCCAGTACTGGCTTCGGCACTTACATATGAGAATAAATGGATTATAACATCACCCTCTATTCTTCAGCAATTGAGTTAATAATGACGACTATATTTATTTCTCCATCTCTGTCTAGGAAGGGGATATAGTTTGGATATAAGGACTAAATTAAAAAGTTTAAAAGAAAATTTAATAATTATATCCCATTATTAAATTTTCTTTTAAACTTTTTAATTTAGTCCTTATATCCAAACTATATCCCCTTCCTAGACAGAGATGGAGAAATAAATATAGTCGTCATTATTAACTCAATTGCTGAAGAATAGAGGGTGATGTTATAATCCATTTATTCTCATATGTAAGTGCCGAAGCCAGTACTGGGACTGTGCCGTGATTGGTGAATTTTTGTGTCCATCACTCTTTTTCTTCCTCCGGCCCACAATGTTCTGTTGCTGTGCTATAATTGGCTCTAGCATCTGCCCATTACTTTCGGCCACATCCGGGTCTCTTTTAGACCGCAACTGAGTTGCTATTGGCCAGACAGCTTGTCAATCAAGCGAAGCACTTCCGGCCCACAGTGCTTAGATGCTGCAATGCTATTGGCTCCAGCATCTGTCCATCATTGCTGGCCACTTCCGGGTCTCTTCCAAACTGCAGCTGAGCTGTTAGTGGCCGGTTAGCATGTCAATCAAGCGGAGTAATTTCCGCTCGCTTCCAAATAAATTAACGTGACCCCAGTGACCAGGCACGCCCCCCTGAAGACGTTTACACGAAACGATCGTCGGCGGCGTAGCCTGGTCACGTTTTTTATCTATTCCCATCATCCGACTTCTGTGAGCTGGCGAGGCAAGAGGGGACACACACCGCATGCAAATTGAGGTTCCACCTCCTCATTTAAAAGGCCCGCAGACCCAGTGCCGGGATGGGCACCTTTTAATGTAAGTGGCCACTTGGCCCATGTTTTGTTTTATCATTTTATATTAAAAACCGGTTGCACTATGGAGTTTTTCTGTTTTTCATTTCATTTCTGAGAATATTGGGAGAAGATTTGCCTGTGTCAACTACTGGAGAACGTATTATATGTTTGCAGACATTCAGAACTGCACAAGCGTGTTTGACTTTCTTTTTAATTAAAGGAGTCAAAGCGCTGTGGTAAGCGCATATATTTATTCACTTTTGGGTGTCGTTTCTGCGGAATTGGTGGAAGGATTTCTAAGCACTGCAGTTTATGAGAAGATTGCACGTTGTTTCTTCTGGTCCACTGCAAGATTCACTTTACTGTTATTCAAGTGGCTCACTCCCACTATATATATGGACATTATTATCACATAAGAATTAATTCTTGTTATAAGGTGTTGGGAGCACATTTCTTTTCAATCAAGAGGTTCCCTTGTGAATCTTAATTTTTCAATTATTGAATTAATTGTATCTTTGCTAATTAGCCTAGATCATTTAGTTGTTGTTTATTTTTTAATTTGTATCACATTTATTTGTAATTGCTACCACTACAAAGAAAAAAATAATTTTTTGTATCACTAGCGCCCCCTATCTATCACTCATTCCCTGCCATGGCTGGGGAACCGGAGGACTTAGAAGCTAGCACCCAGCCTGAGGGTAACGAACAGGAAACCTCGCCTGACCCTGACATGGAGAGTAGCCAAAATGTGGTACCCGACTTGGAGGTCAGGAGGGAGGATTTCTGTACCGAGCAGCTGCGAGAGCCCACCCTCATGAATGCCAGGGAAAATGTTAAGGTGTTGGATGGGGAACCGGTGGATCCTAATTGGGTGGTGTCCTTTCCCTACATGGCAATTAAAAACAATTTGTTATATCGAGTGATAAAACATGGAGAGGAAGAGGTAGAACAGCTACTGGTTCCCAAACCCTTTCGCAGGGTGGTGCTAGACCTGGCCCATGGTCATGTTATGGGGGGACATCTCGGGGTCGAAAAAACCAGGGAGAGAATCACCCAAAGATTCTTCTGGCCCGGTTTGCATGCAGAGGTCAAGGAGTACTGCGAATCGTGCCCCGAGTGCCAAATGTCAGCACCATCGCCCCATTTTCGCAGCCCCCTTGTTCCTCTACCAATAATTGAGGTCCCCTTTGAAAGGATTGG
This sequence comes from Rana temporaria, assembly GCF_905171775.1. Taxonomy (NCBI): domain Eukaryota; kingdom Metazoa; phylum Chordata; class Amphibia; order Anura; family Ranidae; genus Rana; species Rana temporaria. Next base: position 285,098,381 of record NC_053492.1, read on the forward strand.
CATGGACCTGGTGGGGCCGGTCGTGAAATCTGCCCGGGGTCACCAGCATATTCTGGTGATCCTGGACTATGCGACTCGCTATCCTGAGGCCATACCCTTGCGTAACACCTCCGCCAAGGTTATTGCCAAGGAATTAGTCCAGGTGTTTAGTCGAGTGGGGATCCCAAAAGAGATCTTGACCGATCAAGGCACCCCTTTTATGTCAAGGGTTACCAAGGAATTGTGTAGATTGTACAAAATCTCCCATCTCCGTACTTCTGTCTACCACCCCCAGACAGATGGTCTGGTCGAAAGGTTTAATAAAACATTGAAGAGTATGTTGAAAAAGGTGGTCGACAAGGATGGGAGAGACTGGGAATTTTTGCTACCATATCCCATGTTTGCCATACGAGAGGTTCCACAGGCCTCCACAGGCTATTCCCCCTTTGAGCTCTTGTATGGTAGGCATCCCAGGGGCCTGCTAGATATTGCTAAAGAAACGTGGGAAGGAGAGGTCAGCCCATATAGGAGCATCATAGAGCATGTCTCCTTGATGCAGGACCGAATCGCAGCCGTTCTGCCCCTAGTACGGGAACATATGGAGCGAGCCCAGGAGGCCCAAAGGAGGGTCTATAACCGGGGTGCCAAGGTCCATACTTTCAACCCGGGGGACAGAGTGTTGGTACTGGTTCCCACGGTAGAAAGTACGTTTTTAGCCAAGTGGCAGGGTCCCTTTGAGGTTGTCCAAAGGGTGGGGGAGGTAAACTACAAAGTCTACCAGCCAGGGAAAAGGAAACCACACCAAATTTACCATGTAAATCTCTTAAAGCCCTGGAAGGACCGAGAGACTTTACTGGCCACGTCCCCACTTCCAACAGACCGGATACCCGTGATACCTGACGTTCCCATCACGGATTCCCTGTCCGTAGCACAGCAAAGTGACGTTAGGGCATTCGTGCAGAAAAATAGAGACTTTTTCTCCCCCTTACCCGGACTGACCAACACGATCCAACATGACATAGTGACGGAACCAGGGGTTCGGGTAAATGTAAAACCATATAGAATTCCAGAGGCCCGGCGAGAGGCAGTTGCGGAAGAAATAAAAAATATGTTAGAGTTGGATGTGATCGAGGAGTCTCACAGTGAGTGGTCAAGTCCCATAGTGCTGGTCCCAAAACCTGATGGCAGTATTAGGTTTTGTAATGATTTTAGAAAACTTAACAGTGTGTCCAAATTTGACGCCTACCCGATGCCCCGGGTCGACGAACTTGTGGACAGGTTGGGACAGGCTCGCTACATAACGACCCTAGACCTAACGAAAGGTTATTGGCAGATACCGCTTACTGAATCGGCCAAGGAGAAGACTGCCTTTTCCACTCCTGAGGGCTCGTTTCAGTATAAGCGGATGCCGTTTGGTCTGCACGGAGCCCCTGCATCATTCCAGCGAATGATGGACAAAATTTTGAGACCAGATCGCTCGTATGCAGCGGCGTACTTGGACGATGTGGTCATCCACAGCCCAGATTGGGAATCGCACCTGCTCCATGTACAAGCGGTCGTAGATTCCCTTAGGGAAGCACGTCTCACGGCCAATCCAAAGAAATGTGCCATAGGCCTGGAGGAGGCCAAATACCTTGGGTACGTTATTGGCCGGGGGATGGTCAAGCCGCAGACCAATAAGATTGAGGCAATTCAAAAATGGCCCCAACCAGTCAATAAAAAACAAGTGAGGGCCTTCCTGGGCATTACGGGGTATTACAGGCGTTTTATACCCAATTTTGCCACCATTGCCGCCCCTTGACCGATCTAACGAAGGGTAAGGGGTCGGTCATGGTCAAATGGAACCCCGAAGCCGAGGGGGCATTTCAGAAGTTAAAACAGGCTCTTTGTATGGTACCCGTACTAGTAACCCCGGATTTTAGCCAGGAGTTTGTTATACAGACGGATGCCTCTGAGGTGGGACTAGGGGCCGTACTGTCACAGATCAGGGATGGTGAGGAGCACCCAGTGGTATACCTGAGCAGGAAGCTGAACAAGCACGAGAAAAATTATGCCATTGTAGAAAAGGAGTGTCTCGCCATTAAGTGGGCCTTAGACTCCCTGAGGTATTACCTACTGGGGAGGTCATTTAAGCTGGTCACAGACCATGCTCCCCTGAAGTGGATGTGTGATAACAGGGAGAAAAATGCTCGTGTGACAAGGTGGTTCCTGGCTCTACAGCCTTTTAAATTTGCGGTGGAGCACAGGCCAGGGAAGCTCCAAAATAATGCAGATGCCCTCTCCCGTGTGCACTGTATGGTTGGGTCAAGTGCTCAGCCGCAGGGGCTTGAGCAGAGGGGGAGGATATGTGACGCTATGAGAGGTGCGATACATGATCATAGGTACATTTCTTTTTTTGTTTACAAAAGTTTATTGAGTAGCATATTGTAGTACAAGCATAGGTAAAAATATAAAGTACAGAAATTTTTCGGAGGTATACAAATATTAAAGCAACATGTGAACAATCTTGCATTGAATATTTCTGAGTACATTCAAAATGAATATGATAACGTTATTTTAGAGATTGAGGGAATATCACAACATCATTGGAAGCAACCACAGAGAATTACCAGTATGACCACTTATCTTCAAAGATGTGAAGGCTATCGTTAATTGTGTGAAATATTCTCTCCGAAAGCTTCAATAGCTCCATTCTATCAAGAACCTGTGACCATACCAATTCCTCAGACCTCCAGTTAAGGGCTATCATCCATTGCACTGAGCTACAAAGTGAGTGGAGGAGTCTGGTGCATGGGAGTGGGATATTTGGGGCATTACCATATAGGAGGCAGATTTGTGGTGTGAGGGCAATCTTGTGTTTGGAAGAGGTTTCCATTCTGTGAGCTGCTTCCAGCCATATATGTGAGAGACGAGGGCAGCTCCAGAATGTGTGGAGTAAAGTACCGTCAGCTTGGCAGCCCCTGAAGCAGTTAGGGGATACTGAAGGGTAGAAGGAATGGATTTTTGATGGTGTAAGATACCACCTTGTAAATAGCTTTATGGGTGTTTCTCTAAAGGATACCGCTTTATTGCTTTTACGGAGGTTTTCTGACATGGAGTGCCAAGTGTCAGGCGAGAGGGTGAAATCTAATTCTGTTTCCCATTGGATCATGGGATGTGATTTTTCCGGGGCAGAGGTGTCATTAAGGTGATTATAGAGCTTAGAGATCATGCCTCTATCTCTGGATGTAGATTTACATATTCTCTCGAATATCGTGATATTAGGATTTGTGGAAAGTGAGAAGTGCGAGAGAAAAAAAGATTTGATTAGCAGATATCTTTCAGATTCTGAAGAGGGGAAGTTATAGTCCTTTTGGAAGGAATCAAATGATCTAAATGACCATTTAGACTGCAGCGAACCTAGAGATGTTAGTCCCCTATCAGTCCAGGCGGAAAATAGATGATTGTTTGTATATGCAAGGGGTAGTCTGGGGTCACCTAAGAATGATGTGAGTGGAGAGACTTCTGAAGCCAGTGAAAAAATGTCTCTGGAGGTTTGCCAGAGTTTGAAGGCATGAGCTACTATAATATTGCGTTTAATTAGGTCACGGTAAAGAACATATTTGGACCAAAGAATTCCCTGAAGGTGTAACGGTTGTATGGATGAGGTCTCAAAGCTAATCCAGGGGATATTTTTATTTGGGGAGTACCATTGGGAAATCTGGGAGAGACGTGCGGCTAGGAAATATTTCCATAAGTTGGGAAGACCCAAACCACCCTTGGATTGAGATCTATATTGTAAAGCGTAGCTGTATCTCGGTTTTTTGTCTGCCCATATAAATTTGTTAATGCTTTTTTGTAGTGCTTCGAGTTTAGATTTAGGGACATTAATTGGTATGGTACGAAAGTAATATAATAATTTGGGGAGTATATTCATTTTAATTGCACAAACTTTGCCCAAAAATGAAATATGATATTTGGACCAGGTATTCAGGAGGGTGGTAATACGAGCGAACAAGGGGGTGTAGTTGGCCTTAAAGAGACCATTATGAAGTGGGGTGATGTTGACACCTAAATATTTGATTGAGGATGAAATCCATGTGAAGGGGAAATTGGTTTGGAGAAGAGTGAGTGAGTCTGGGGGGATGTTGATGGGTAGAGCGGAGCACTTGCTGAGATTGATTTTGAGTCCGGATACTTTGTGGAAGAGTTCTAGGACTTTAAGTAGTATGGGTAGGGAGGTATGGGGATTTGTAATATATATCAGAGCATCGTCAGCGTACAGACTAATTTTATATTCCTGATGCTCTTTAGAATAGCCCTTTATGTCTGGGTTTGCTCTAATAGCTTGGGCAAGTGGCTCCATAGCCAGGGCGAAGAGGAGCGGGGATAATGGGCAGCCCTGTCTTGTTCCTCTGCCCAAGGGGAAGAAGTCAGAGTTGATACCAGGTAAACGGATGCGTGTTTGTGGGGAGCTATAAAGAGCGTTAAACCCCTGCAAGAATGCTCCAGAGATTCCAAGTCTGGGTAGTAAATAATTTAAGTAAGTCCAGCTGACGCTGTCGAACGCCTTGTGAATATCAAGGCTAAGGAGACATGTTTGGCGAGCATGAAGATTTGCATCCTGGATTATGTTGGTAACAAGCCTGATATTATCCGTGATCTGCCTATTGGGGATGAAACCTGATTGGTCTATGTGCACTAATGGGGAAATCACCCTAGCAAGTCTATCTGCCAGGATTCTGCCAAAGATCTTAAGATCATTATTTAGGACCGAAATTGGTCGAAAATTTTGGGGGAGTGAATGGTCCTTATTGGGTTTGGGGATAAGGGAAAGGTTGGCCAAAAGCATTTCCTTTGGGAAGGAGTTACCTTCTAGTATGTGATTGAATAGGTTTTTTAAATGAGGGGCAAGAAGGGGGGCGTATTTTTTATAGTACAGGGAGGTGTAACCATCAGGGCCAGGCGCTGTAGAGGATTTAAGAGATTTAATGATAGATGTGACTTCCTCAACAGTACATGGGGAATTGAGAGAGTCTAAGCTTTCTTGTTCTAGGGAAGGGAGATTGAGGCTGTCGAGCCATGATTTCGCGGCTAAACCAGGGGGAGTGTTGGGATCTGACATAAGGTCTCTATAAAAGGAGGTGAATATTTCCATTACTTTTTGCGGGATCATAGGTACATTTCACCTCGCATACGTTCTATCATGAGAGACTGAACCGGAATCCATTCCAGGTTTTACAGCCTCTGGGCCTGGCTAGGGTTCCGGTCCGGATGTTTGGGTCCACTGGAGTCCACAATCAGCTGGACTTTAAATGTCCAGGAAGAGAGCACAACAGGGCTCTGGCTTGAAACTCAGGAAGGGACCTGAGTGAGGGGAGCGCTGAGTGCTGGACTGAAAAGGTTTGCTTTTCTACATGTTTTGTGGGTGTCAGGGACTAGCCCCACACTGTATAGAGAGGAGATCCTGTTTGTTTAGTTTAGCGCCGGACGGCAAGGATTTAAGTTACTGTTTTGTTTATTTTAATCTGCAAACCGTTTATAAATAAAATCTGGCATCCGCCAGACTTAAAAGAAAGTGCCTGCTTACAGACTGTGATTTCAGAAAAGGTGATCCCCACGAGCTAATCTCCCACAATATCTAAAGGATTTGATACTATCAAGGGCAAGGAGTTTGTAGATGTATTTTTTTTTTTTTTTTTTTTTTTTTTTTTTTTGAACTTCAGACTCCACCTCATAGAGTGTGCATTTACATGCTCATGTTCTGCGTACCAGCCCATTGCATCTCTATTTCGGTTTTGCATCATTAGTGTCTGTTTCTTATGTAAGTTGTTTTTGTTTTCCCTCTTTTGTGTTTTTTTTTTTTTTTTTTTTTTTAATATATATATATATATATATACATATGTATTAATTTCTTGAATACATTTTTAACTTCTTTTGCTAGACGTATACAAAAGTTTTCCCCTAATACTTCACCCCCCTTACCCATCCCCCCCCCCCCTCCTATCTCACCAAAACAATCTCCTTATACCTCTACTTCTCTCTGATTTTCCTATAGTGGCCTTAGATATCTTCTCTTAACTTTTCCGCGTAACTCCACGATTTCTTAAAAGTTCTCCAATTTTCCCATTTCATATTTTGTAATATGTTATTGCCCTCCATATCCTCCTGCAGTTCCTCCATTTTATACGTTTCTTCAACCGCATCGATCCATTCCCAGATCGATGGGCATTCCACCTCTTGCCAGCCCCTTGGAATTAATCTTTTGGCAGCATTCAGTAGGTGTGGTACTAGCGATTTTTTATAACTTTTAATGCCTTCTTCCCCCCCGTGGAACAGGACAACCCAAGGGTCCATCTTTATCTTTTTCTTTGTAATCTCTTCGACGCAGGCCAATATTTTTTCCCAGTACCTCCTTATCTTGGGGCATCCCCACCACAGGTGCGCCATATTTCCTGGTGAACCGCAGCCCCTCCAGCACTCTCCAGTCTGTCCCTCTTTAAACTTTTTTAATTTGTCTGGTGTCATATACCATCCGGCTATGCATTTAAAACACATCTCTGCTGTGCGGCTATCCACCGCGGAGGAGTGTGTCAGGGTCAGCATTTTCTCTATTGTGATCCTATCCCGATGTGTCCCTAGTTCCCTTTCCCATTTTTTAATGAATGGGGGTATGTTCTGCTCATCCATCTTCAGTAACATCTTATATAGTCCCGAGATAGATCCTCTGGCATTTTTTGTAGAGCATATTTTTTCCAATTCCAATAACTGGTCTCCCGACCTCAGTGGGTGTGGAAGGTCTTGGATAAAATGGTTTAGTTGCCGATATCTCCATTCATTAATTTCCAGGAAAAAGTTTTTTAGTTTCAACTCCTGTAGTGTTAAGATGTGCCCATCCTTCGTTATATCCCTTAATTGTATAGTGTCCATTTTAATCCAATTTCCCCCCACTTGTGTTTTACCTGGTGCAAAATAATCATTATTCTTTAGTGATATAAGGGGTGAATTGTGCTCTTTCACCGTTTTTTTATAAGCCGTGTCCCAAACTTTAAGTGCATTTTTAGTTATCTCGTGTGCGTTTTTATCTATTGTCCTAAATTGGGGAGGGTTCCAAATTATCTTATCCAACCTTGTCTGTGATAGTTCATTTTCTACACTAACCCACCTTTTTTCTTTGCTAGCCCTGGCCCACTCCACCACTCTTGTTAATATCACCGCCTCATAGTATCTCTTAATATCGGGGACCGCTAATCCACCCTTTTTTTTTGGTTGTTTTAGAGTCTGAAGTGCTATCCTGTGTTTCTTATTTTTCCATATATAATTCATTATTAATTTTCTAAGGGCCGAGAGCAATGTCCCAGGGAGGGCAATGGGGATCATCTGGAATTTATATAATATTTTTGGTAGGATAACCATTTTGCAGTAATTAATTCGTCCTATCCATGATATTGCCCTATTTTCCACCCTTTTTGTTTCTGTCTTAATTTCATTTAATAAAGGGATAAAATTTATCGTATACATCTCCCTAGTAGATTTTGCTAGCAGTATTCCTAGGTATTTGAGTTCTTTAACCCAAGCAAATTTGTACTTCGTTTTCAGGAGTTGCTCTTCTATCTTACTTATGTTTATACTCATAATCTCCGTTTTTGTGATGTTTAATTTAAAGTTTGAGATTTCTCCGTATTCACTACATAGGTTTAGAAGGTTTGGGATTGATGTTTTGGGTTCCATTAAATAGAAGAGGACGTCATCTGCAAAGGCTGCAAGTTTATGTTCTTCCTCTCCTATTTTAACCCCTTTTATTTTTTGAGAGTTTCTGATCCTAGCCAGCAGGGGTTCCAATGTGAGCACGAAAAGTAATGGCGATAGAGGGCACCCTTGCCTTGTACCGTTTCTCATTAAGAAGGTTTGGGAGAGACTTCCATTTATTTTTATTTTGGCCGTGGGGGACCTGTAGAGGGTACCAATCCACTCCATCATCCTCTGTCCAAACCCCATTTCCTTCAGGGTGCGCAACATGAGTCCCCAGTCTACCCTGTCAAACGCTTTTTCTGCGTCTATCGACAGGAGTAGGCCTGGGGACCTCGCCGCCTTCATTTTCCGGAGGATTAACAGTGTTCTGACCCCATTGTCTTTCCCCTCTCTTCCCTGGACAAAGCCTGTCTGATCCGGGTACACCAATTTCGCCATTTCCTGTTTAACTCTCCCGGCCAATACCTTTGCAAACAGTTTTAAATCTGTATTAAGCAGAGATATCGGCCGGTATCCTGAACAATTTCCGATGTCCTTCCCTTCCTTAGGGATAACGGTGATAGTAGCCTCTGATGCCTCTTTACTTAGTTCGTACTCCTTTCCAAGGCCATTAAAATACTGGCATAGCCTTGGCAGAAGTATCTCCTTAAATTTTTTGTAATACATTACTGTAAAGCCATCTGGTCCCGGGCTTTTACCTGAGGCAGAGCTTGATAATGCCACTTTAATTTCGTTTTCTGTTATTTGCCTGTCCATCCCCTCTGCATCTATTTGACTGACTTTTGATAACCTTGCTTCTTCTAAGAATGCTGAGATTTTATTGTCTTTTTCCCCTTTTTGCCAGTTTTTTTGTTCTACTGAGTATAAATTTTCGTAATATAATCTAAATGTTTCAGCAATATCTTTTGTTGTGTGCAAGACCTCTCCTTTTTCGTTTTTAATTTTATCTATATAATTCCTTGATTTCTTTTTTTGTACCATCCGAGCAAGATGTTTGCTTGTTTTATTTCCCCACCTATATCTCTCCCTTGCCACCAGGTTAAATTCCCTTCTTGTTTCCCGATCAATAAGTTCTTTAAGTTCGTTCCGCTTATTAACTAGGTCCAAGTAAATATCTCGTTGTTTACCTTTTTTCTTATGTATTAGTTCTAAATTGAAGATCTCATCTACTAATTTTTCCTTCTTACTGTTCATTTCTTTTTTCCTCCTTGCCCCTTCGGAGATTAACACCCCTCTAATCACCGCCTTATGAGCATCCCATAATGTTGCTACCGAAATTTCATCTGTCTTATTTATCTTAAAATATTCCTCTAATTCTTTTTTAACCCTCATTAAACTTTTCTCTTCTATTAGTAGTTTCTCATTTAGTCTCCAATTTAGATAGGTCCTTTGATTGCCTATGATTTTTATGGATATACTAATTGGAGCATGGTCGGAAATCGTAATGGTCTCTATTTTTGTCTCGACCACCTCGTCTAACATTCTATGCTCAACGAAGATGTGGTCGATCCGGGAGTAGCTCTCATGTACATGAGAGTAAAATGTATAGTCTCGTTTGCTTGGGTTAAAGATCCTCCATGTGTCTACTAATTGGCTTCTATGTAGGCTACCCTTTACCTTTCTTAATTGCCTTTCTTGAGTCTCTAATGTCTGGTGTGTTCTATCGGCCTTTGTGTCCATACAGAAGTTTAAGTCTCCTCCCAATATTATCTTTCCCCTCCTGAAGTCTTTTAATTTCCCCAGGATCCCCTGGAGATATTTCATCGGGGAGGTATTAGGTGCATATATGTTTACAAGAGTATATTCCTCCTCCTCCAGTTTTCCCCTTAAAAAGAGGAATCTCCCTTCTGGGTCTGTCAATCGGTCTGTTAACACGAACCTAATCCCCTTAGCTATCCCGATTGCTACCCCTCTGGCCCTTTTAGTAATAGTATCACCATAGTACCATTTGGGGAAATCAGGGGAATATAGTTTTATGTTTGATCCTAATGTAAGATGGGTTTCTTGTAGGAGGACTACATCTGACCTATACCTCTTTAGTTCCTTTAATACCTTATGTCTCTTTGATGGACTATTGAGGCCTTTTACGTTATAAGATAGGCATTTAATTACCGGCATCTTGGTTATTGGTTACAGTTTCTTCCGATTGTTTTGGTGAGATAGGATATCTTCCCCCCTCCCCCTCCTCCCCCCCTTCCTCCCTTCCTTCCACCTTCCCCCCACCCTCCTCCCCCTCTCCCTTCCCCCCTACCTCCCCCCCTCCCTCCCTCCTCCCTCCCTCCCTCCTCCCCCCTACCCCCCCTATCTGGTCTATTAAAGACCTCTGAACCATCTTCCTTGTCATGGTTCAGATCATTCCGGGTGGGGTCTGGGACCACCTCCCCCCTCCGGTTTTCCACCCGAGAGGGGGGGGGGAGGGGACCAAGCCCGACTTTAGAGGAGAGACACGAAAAGAACCTCAAACATAGCCCAGTGGAAAAAACGGAAAGAGAGTGGAAAAAACAAAAACAAAAATAAAGGTGCAACTAGAGAGAGAGCTGAGGGAATGGGGACGGGGGGGGGAGTTTCCATATTCCTCCCCTCCTCCTCCACCCCCACCTCCCCTCCTACCCCCAGCCTGGCAGGCTAGGTACCTGGATATCCAATTTCCTACAGAATTCATTCAAGTCCTCGGGAAATCTTAGTGTCGCAGATCTCCCCTCTTTTGTACCAATTAGACAAGCAGGAAAACCCCAATTGTACTTAATATTCAGATCTATCATCTGTTTTAAGAGTGGCTTTAACAACCATCTCCTTGTCAGGGTTTCTGGGGCTACATCGGTAAATATCTGCAGCTCTGTCCCTTCAAACACTATCGGGGAATGTCCCCTCAGTTTCTTCCAAATTGCTTCCTTTTCTTCATAGAATCCGAACCTTATTATGACATCTCTTGCTCGCTCGGTGGTCACTCTTTTCGGGTTTCCCACTCGATGTACCCTTTCGATCCTAACTGGATTATCCATTGTTCTTCCCAATAGTGGATTAAATATCGTCTGTGTTGTTGTCCTGAGGTCCTCGCCCCTCTTCTCCGGTATGTACCTTATCCTTAAATTTTGTCTCCGGCTTCTGTTTTCCTGGTCTTCCAATTTGTATAGAATAAGTCTCTGTTGCAGTTGAATCTGGTCCATCTGGGCTTTTAGTGTATTCGATTCCTGTTCTTGTTTCTCTATTTGTTCCTCTACTGTTTCTAATCTGGAAAGCATATGGCCAAAGTCAGTCCTTAGGTTCTGTATTTCACTTTTTATCACATTTTCCAATCTTAATAGCATCTCCGCCATTTCTCCCTTTGAGGGGGACTGAGTATCCGTGCTTCGTTCATCCATCCTACTGCTTTCTAATACGTTTCCAGTGGGCCTCTCCTCTCTTAGATCTATAGATGTTTCTCTGGAATTATCAGTCTGGGGTTTCTTATTTTCAACCTTTTTTGCTTTATTCACCTGTTGTTGCTTTGTTACTCCCTGGGCTCCGGGGACACGCGGACTTTCCCCTCTAGTTACAAATGGCCTTATTGAGCTTGTTGCTGTTGTGTTACTTGGAGTAGTTGGGGGTCCCCCTTTTGTTGATCTACTCGTCATTCTACTCATGTTAGTCTCTTTCTTTCTGATTCTCTTCCCCAGCTTGACCTCTTGTTTTCCCAATTAATATAGGAACCAATAAATCAGGGGGGGAGCCGATAAAAAGGCACTATACTGGGTTGGGCCAGCGGTTTTCTTCGTAGAGCTTTACTATTTTAGTTTTATTTTCTCCCCCTCTGCCCCCTTATTAGCTCCTACCCAACTAATAATATTTCAGCGGTTCTGATAATTTGAACAATGCTTCTCAGTGTACCAATATATCCAATATTTGTGTGCAGAGAGGGCAAGATAAGGTAGAGAGGGTAGGAGGGTCTCCCCATACTCCTCTATCTATGAGGGGTGATAGGGGGAAACGAAGTCCGAGCTTCAGATTTACTCCGAGTTCAATCTCCTCTCTATCTCCTACCGCCCTCCCTTTTTAGTCCAGGGGGGGCGTATAGACATTAGTAAAGGTCCAAAAACCCGGGGTACCTAAGAGTTCCCCCAGGGCAGCGGAGCGTATGGGATCCCCCCCATCAGAGGAAAGAAAACAGAGCTAACTAGACAAATCATTTAGGAAATACGAATGGCAAAGCTCCCAGCAGAACGTGCAGATGGAATTTTGAGTACAAAACATATAGACCTGCTTTACCTATTATACGCTTTTCACATCCAGTATAAATAATCTCCCCCAATCAAATAATATAAGAGAGTGCTGCAGCGGTCAGTTATTCATAGTGACACATCTTATCCACCTCGATATGCCAGTTCACATAGCTTATGCAGCTAATTATCTCTGGGTTCCCATTTGCTTCTTCTATTTCTCATGTGGTCAATTGTATTAAGATGTTCTATGACATACCATGGAATACAGTTCTAATTCAACTTCTCACAGCAAAAAAAAAAAAACTCCATTACTCTTCATTAAACTGCTATTTTTAAATGCTGATTTTTTCTTCCCATAGTTGATTTGTTAGTATCGAATGTACCTCTGGGTCTGGGTCAGCTGAGAGGAGGGGTACAGATGATATCCATCTAGGCTCAGCGTGCACGCTGTCTTGACACACTCACCTCAGGTCCAGCTGGGGTCACTGCAGTCGGCGGGATATGTCCTCCCACTACCTACCTACCCCGCATCCTGTGTCCGTTTTCCGGTGCTGCGGCGCGGCACGATACTTCACCGCCCGCAGCTCTCAACACTGTCAGGGATGAGCGGGTCCGGTGATTCACTAGAGAGCCGATGGACAGCGCGTGCGGCGGTGTGTAGCGGCGGCGTGCGGAGGCTACTGTCTCCCTCTCTCATTCGGCCCGATCCGTCCTTCCTCCTAGCGGTCCCATCGCTCTTCGCTCCCCCACCCGTGGACGCCTCGCGTCATCACGTCCTCACGTGGACGCGCATCCGCCCCTTGTTTGTAGATGTATTTGATCCCTCTCCTGTGCCACCAATGAAAGGTCAAGGGGTTGTCGTAGTATTTAGCTGAGTATTGACGTAGGGAATGGTATGCCTGGAACTGTCTACTGTTGCCTGGGGTGATCGGGTTAAGCCTGCGGGCAGGACTGTACAACAAATGTTCCCTTCAGTGAGGCATTAGCTTCAAACTTTATTGTTGCTACCAGCAACCACCGAAAAAATCAGCTCATTTGTTCCCAGTTTCTCAGGCAGTCTGTGCGAGCGACAAGCCTGTACAAGTCCTGCTGGTCTCAGCATGCCTGCAAACTTCAATTAGTCTAACAAGGGGTTACAGCAGCACGCCAGGGGAGGGGCCTGCCTATCTGTTTCACAGACGCCAACCTGTCTGGAAGCGAGGGGGCAGGGCTACGCCTCGGTGGAGACCCAGCGTTCCCTGCTAGTAGACAACACAAGGAGAAGCAAGATGGCGGAGGGTGGTAGTGTATACCCAGTGCTGACCTGGTTGCCTGATCTGCAGGAGCAGACACTGGTGGACACTGGTGTCTGGTTGGAGCATCGCAGGGGATTCCCCCTTGTGATGATTTATGGGATGGAGCGTCTGTGCCTGCTATGTCCAGAATGCCGGATACCAACCGTGGTGGTCAGTGCCTGGATCCGGTGAGGTCATTATGGTGAACCATTCAGCCGGATTGCATCCAGCCAGCAGGAGCCACACTACTACAATGTGAACCTGCACTTAGGACTGTGTCGAATGCAGCCGCAGACATCCCAGAAGGCCATAGCGAGCCTGGAGTCATCACTGAAAGGTGGGGTAGAATCTGAGCCTGGTGACTCCCCTGTGAAAACAAGTGACTTAGGAGAAGAGGAAAGAATTGGACAGAACAAACTGGGTGGGTATTCGCCACACCAGTATAAATAGGACTTTGTTGGGGCGTTGTGTCTATAGTAGGTGAGCTAGTAAATTCACAGAGAATTGCTTATAAACAAAATAACACATTTTATTTAAATATATAAAAACAATAAATAAAATCCATTGTTTGCCCTGATACAGTATAGATGCTATGATTGGTTAGATGGGGGTGGTGCTGGCCGCCAACATGTTTCGCATAACTGGTGTGGCGAATACCCACCCAGTTTGTTCTGTCCAATTCTTTTAATTCTTTAAAGGACTGGTGCACTGTGTCTGTGCTGGAAAAATTGTCCAACAAACGTTTCTTCGAATAGGAGAAGAGGAGTTTGTCATGGCCTGCGGCCTGGTCGGGGACCTGGTAACTATAAGTACTGTCCAGCAGGAGCCAGATGTCCCTGGAATGCCGGCTGCTTCTATGTACCTTGCTATCCCTATCTGGAAAGAGCCAGTGTTGGAGGAGTGTGCACCCTCAGGTGAGCCAGAAGGGGAATGCGGGGACGGGGCCATAGATTGGGGATACCCCAGACTGTTAGCGGAGTTCGGGTCCCTGGAAGAGTTAGCAGATTGGTCCTCCATAGCAGCTCGGAGGAGGAATGGGAGATAGGAGGCTCCCAGGACCAGGAAATCCAGTCCGGTGTGGTAGATGTTCTAGATCTGGCTATGGGAGCTGAAGAAGCTGCAGGAACCCCCATCAGTAGCAGACAACTTTTCCTGACCAGACCCTCCACCACCCAGACCAGGGCAGATGTGTAAACTGGCACCAATACTAGGGGTTATTGCTGCGTAAACTGGCACCAATACTAGGGGTTACTGCTGCGTAAACTGGCACCAATACTAGGGGCTATTACTGTGTAAACTGTTTGCTGATATTGTTTTAAACTATAAAGAAAAGATTTTGAGAGTTTTCCTCTCTTTCTCAAGTCTGAATCAATACCTGAGGAATAAAACTTTTGAAAGTTTGTCTTTTAGGTGTTTAGGTTGGTACAATAAAAGTCAGGGGTGTAACTAGAAGCTTCGGGGCCCTAGTGCAAGAAACCATGATGGGCAACCCTGACCCCCCCCCCTTTCCATCCGACCCTGGGCTTGCAATTTTGGGAGGGTGTCCATGGATATCCTCCCAGAACTCTGCCACCCTTATGCCTAGGGTTGCCATCTGTCCGGGATTCACCCGGACAGTTCGGGTTTAGAATCATGCGTTCAGGTTTCAGACCTCCTGAAACCCGAACACATTATTCAGACCAGACTATGGCTTCCCAGCAGGGTTGCTGGCTGCAGTTGTGTAAACCAAGAGTGTCTGTTACACTCTCTTTCACACTGCCCTAATCCAGCACTAACAGCCCCCCCCACACACACACACACACAGATAGGTGAGGAGAAAGGGCTTGATCTGCTTCTCTTGTTCCCACCCCTACCGCTCTCTGTCTGCCCACACTTCAGCAGCCTCAGCTACATCTGGATGAGAGGTCCTGACTGCCAAGGGGTGAGTGAGCTCACCATCCATCCCTGTCTGTGAGTGAAGTCTACCCCCTTCTCTCTCCTGCTTCTGAGTGAGTACACTAAGGTAAATCAGGGTTTTCAGAGTACCCCTTACATCAGAGTCCTCTCCGTACATAAGAGTTCTCAGTGTTCCCCCTGAAATCAGGGTTCCCAGAGCATCCCTTATGTGAGAGTCCCCAGAGTTCTCCCTTACATCAGAGTCTGCAGAGTCCCCCCTTACAGTGTAAGGGAACTCTGCAAGTTCAGAAGTAAAAGGAGAATTCTGTGGACTCGGATATAAAGGGAGACTCTTGTGATTAACTTCAATTGATTAGAAATGTTATTTAATTGCAAAATATATGTATAGAAATAGAAAAAATACTGCGCATACTCTAAAAAAATTAATAAAGTGAAAGCTGCGACTCAAAAATGTTATACGACATAAACAGCAACATACAGAAAAAAAAAGGGAAGTCGCGACTTCCCTTTTTCTGTAAATATATGTATAGTTCATACTATAAAAAGAAGATTGCTGTTCACCGCTAAAGTGTTCGGATTTGACTTGAAGAAAAGGTGACAACCCTACTTATGCCCCCTGGTATGTGATTACCTGGTAACATGTAAATAGACTTGCTGGGTATTGGCAGCCTTTTCCTTTCGTGCTGTGTCTGTGTGAGGAAAGGAGAGGTAACAATGTCAGTAAATTGTTTACATTGATAATCAGTGCTGCATTTCAGTGCCACCCATCGTTGCTCATCAATGCTGCCTATCATTACCACCTATCAATGCCCATTAATGCTGCCTATCAGTGACGCTGATCAGTGTTCATCAATACTGCCTATCAGTGCTGCACTTTAGCTGCCTATCAGTGCTCATCAATACTGCCTATCAGTGCCCATCAATTCTGCCTATCAGTGCCCATCAACACTGCCTACCAGCTCCCAGTGCTTCCTATCAGTACCCATCAATTCTGCCTATCAGCATCCATCAGTGCCGCCTATCAACATCCATCAATGCCACCTATCAGTGCGCAATCCCTATCAGTGCCACCTATCAGTGTTCATCAATGCTGCTTAGCAGTGCCTATCAGTGACACCTATCAGTGCTCAATGCCTATCAGTACCACCTATCAATGCCCATCAATGCTGCCTATCAGTGCCCATCAGGGCGCCTATCAGTAATCATAAATGCTGCCTATCAGTGCCCATCAGTGCAGCCTATTAGTGTTGCCTATCAGTGCTTATGAATGCCCATCAGTGCCGGTTGTCAGTCACACCTTTTATTGCTCATCAATGCTGCCTATCAGTTCTCATCAATGCCCATCAGTGCCACACCGTCTATCTGTGCCACAGGTCATTGTTAATCAATGCCACCTATAAGACCTGCCTATCAGTGCAGCCTATCAGTGCCCATCAATGTCTGCTATCGGCACTGCCTATTAGTGCAACCAATCAGTGCTCATCAATGCTGCCTGCCTCCTCAGCATGGCTCTGAGTGGAGATCATCTCAGATCATGGCTCAGAGCCGACAGTTCTCCCTGCTCCCCCCCTCCCTCGCAGGAGATGACACAGTCGATCGGCTCCTTCTCCCCCCAACGCTCTCCTGTGTATACCGCGGGAGGTGTGAGCTTGTTAGCTTCACACTTGACTTCCCACAAGGCACACACAGAAGAGGAGAGGGTGGAGAAGAAGCAGATTGTCTGTGTCATGCTGTGTGAGAGAGGAAGGAGGGAGGGGGGAGCAGGGAAAACTGTCCGCTTGGGCCGCGCAACAGTGGCGGAATGCCAGGGCCCGGTCGCAAGTGCAACTGCTGCGATCCTGGTAGTTCTGCCACTGATAAAAGGTATCATTGCATACCGCATTACTCTTGCATTTTGTAATCTTATTTATATATACTTACTTAGTTTTTTCAGTGGTATGGTTTAGTGGGGAAAATTATTAGTGTCCTCCCTGTGTTCAGATGCAGGTCCCTGAATGGTGGGTCGCCCTCCCTGTGATCTGGGTGATGTCCTCTTGTAGTAGGTGGCACAGGTGGCTCACTTGCCTAGGATGATAGTGCCCTCCCAATGAAGCTCTGGAGACATGTGAAGAAGAGGTGACATGGAGCTCAGAGCCCAGATCCAGGAGGGTCCCCTATGACTGGCTGCATAACATGGGAGTGCTGTGAATGTGGGCGGCACCGCAGCTCAATTTCTATTGGCAGCCACCCAGCCAGCTCTGCCTATTGTTCCACACTGCCTGTTAGCCCCCATTCACACCTAAGCGACAAAACGCCCGACGCGGGACGCTTCTGTCGCTAGAGGGGAGAATTCCCATTGCCGTCTATGGAGATGGTTCACATCTCATAGACGCGCAACGCCTGTCGCCTGAAAAAAAGTCCCGGACCCTTTTTTTCACGCGACAGGCGCGTTTTCCCATAGACAGCAATGGGAATACTTTAGAAAAAAAAAAAAGAAACATTTGTAATCGCGGCAAATCTGCCGCTACACGCGTACGCGGCTGTCGCTTAGGTGTGAATGCAGCCTTACCGAAGTAACTTAGTTCTGGTGTTCTGTAATGGCGGCAGAGAGAGTCTCCGCTGCTGGGGGATACCGGATGTAAGGGGGGCTTCTCCACTGGAGTATACCGGATGTAAGTGTCCCTATAAAAAAAATTCAAATGTTGGCAACTATGCACCAACAACCATGCCACGTTCAAATTTGTTTTTAAGTCAGCAGCTACAAACACTGTATCTGCTGACTTTTAAGAAGGACACTTACCTGTCCTAGGCACCTGTGATGTTGGCCCCCCGAGGCCGATCGCTTGATCCTGGCAGCTCCCAGCAGGGGCGTTGCTAGGTGGCAAAAAGACCAGGGGCTTCAGCCCGAAGCCAAGCTGGCACCGGGGGGGGGGGGGTAGCGCGGTCGGTGGAGAGGCACGGCGCAGGGACCTACCTGACACATACCCTGACCTAAGTGAGTGTGTGTGTCAGTACACACTGACATAACCTGCATACACTAACACGACCACACTCCACTGACCACACTCCACTGACCACACTACACTGACCACACTCCACTGACCACACTCCGCTGACCACACTCCACTGACCACACTCCGCTGACCAGACTTCACTGACCAGACTCCACTGACCACACTACACTGACCAGACTACACTGACCACTGACCAGACTACACTGATCACACTACACTGACCACACTACACTGACCACTGACGAGACTCCACTGACCACTGACCAGACTACACTGACCACTGAGACCAGACTCCACTGACCAGACTCCACTGACCACACTACACTGACCAGACTCCACTGACCATACTCCACTGACTAGACTCCACTGACCACTTACCAGACTACACTGACCAGACTACACTGACCACTGACCAGACTCCACTGACCACTGACCAGACTCCACTGACCAGACTACACTGACCACTGACCAGACTACACTAACCACACTACACTGACCACACTACACTGACCACTGACCAGACTACACTGACCACACTACACTGACCATACGCCACTGACCACTGACCACACTACACTGACCACACTACACTGACCACTGATCAGACTCCACTGACCTGTCACCAGACTCCACTGACCAGACTCCACTGACCTGTGACCAGACTCCACTGACCAGACTCCACTGACCTGTGACCAGACTCCACTGACCTGTGACCAGACTCCACTGACCAGACTCTACTGACCTGTGACCAGACTCTACTGACCTGTGACCAGACTCCACTGACCAGACTCTACTGACCTGTGACCAGACTCTACTGACCTGTGACCAGACTCTACTGACCTGTGACCAGACTCCACTGACCTGTGACCAGACTCCACTGACCAGACTCCACTGACCTGTGACCAGACTCCACTGACCAGACTCTACTGACCTGTGACCAGACTCCACTGACCAGACTCTACTGACCTGTGACCAGACTCTACTGACCTGTGACCAGACTCCACTGACCAGACTCTACTGACCTGTGACCAAACTCTACTGACCTGTGACCAGACTCCACTGACCTGTGACCAGACTCTACTGACCTGTGACCAGACTCCACTGACCTGTGACCAGACTCCACTGACCAGACTCCACTGACCAGACTCCACTGACCGGTGACCTGTCTACACTGACCTGTGACCTGTCTACACTGACCGGTGACCTGACTACACTGACCGGTGACCTGTCTACACTGACCTGTGACCTGTCTACACTGACCTGTGACCTGACTACACTGACCTATGACCTGACTACACTGACCTGTGACCTGACTACACTGACCTGTGACCTGACTACACTGACCTACATACACAATCACTGGGTGACCTACCTCAGCCGTGGTACAGATGCAGCCAGGACTCGAGGAGGTTCAGGAGCCGAGGAGGAAAGGAGAGCCGATCAGCGATGAGGCGAGCTGGGATGTGGGGTGCAGGCAGCGCTGTCAGGGCCAATTTGCCTGGGGTGACCGTGACCCTGTACATATCACCCTCAGGAGCCGAGGAGGAGAGCCGCATCATGGCGCGCCGGGCGGCATTGTAATTGCCGCCTTTTGAGCTTGCAGCGCCTATGATAGACGTCACACGTCCCGCGGTCCCGGATTGGACGAGTGGGACGTCCATCATAGGCGCTGCAGGTTCCAGAAGGCGGGACCTGCTGTGTCTCTTCAGGCAAGCTTCGGGTCCATGCTCGGCGACACTCGGGTCCTCGGGGCTACTAATGATCTTCGGCATGCCCGAGACTCGGGGCTTTTCGACACCACATTCGGGGCTCCAGCCTCCTTAGCCCACCCACAACGACGCGCCTGGCTCCCAGAGCTGCCATCCTTACTGAGGGAAACAGGCAGAGGAGCCTTGTGGCTTCACTGCCCGTTTCCTACTGCACATGTAGGGTTGCCACATGTCCGGGATTCACCCAGACAGTTTGGGTTTTGAATCATGTGTTCGGGTTTCAGGCAGACATTATTCAGACTGGACTGTGGCTCCCTATATAACCAAGATAGTCACACACACCTGTTGCTGTCTGGGGGCTGCAGGTGGTTGTCTGAGGGCAAGTTTGGCATCACTGGGGGGGGGGCATTGATGTCATTAAGAGTAATTTGGCTGCACTACAAAGGTGTCCCAGGCCACTAAAGTGTTCGGGTTTTGCTTTAACCACTTGCTTACTGGGCACATATACCCCCCTCCTGCCCAGGTGAAATTTCAGCTTTCGGCACTGCATCGCTTTAACTAACAATTGCGCGGTCGTGCGACGTGGCTCCCAAACAAAATTGACGTCCTTTTTTCCCCACAAGTAGAGCTTTCTTTTGGTGGTATTTGATCGCCTGTGCGGTTTTTATTTTTTGCGCTATAAACAAAGAAGTGAGACAATTTTGAAAAAAATACAATATTTTTTACTTCTTGCTATAATAAATATCCCAATTTAAAAAAAAACAAACATTTTTTTTTCTCAGTTTAGGCCGATACGTATTCTTCTACATATTTTTGGTAAAAAAAAAAAAAAAAAAAATCGCAATAAGCGACTGGTTTGCGCAAAAGTTATAGCGCTTACAAAGTAGGGGACAGAATTATTTTTTTTTAATTATTTTTTTTTACTAGAAATGGCGGCGATCTGCGATTTTTAATGGGACTGCGACGTTATGGCGGACACATCGGACACATTTTTGGCCCCATTCACATTTATACTGCGATCAGTGCTATAAATATGCACTAATTACAGTATAAATGTGACTGGCATTGAAGGGGTTAACACTAGGAAGGGGTTAAATGTATCCCTGCTTAGTGTTCTAACTGTAGGTGGAGGGGGGGGTGACTGGGGGGGGTGACCGATCTGTGTCTCTATGTACAAGAGACACAGATCGGTCTCCTCTCCAGAGACAGCACCGCTGTCTCTGTGTAAAACGGCAATGAGAGATGATCTCATATGTTTACATATGAGATCCTCTCTCATTGGCCGCACAGATCGCCTCGCGAACGGCCACTCTGATTGGCCGTTCGCGGCGATCTGTAATTGGCTGTGTCCGAGGGACACGGCCAACACAGATTTTCCCCGCAGCGCGCTCTGGAGCGCGCGCGGGGACCGCCCTAAGGGGCGGACGTCAATTGACGGCAGTTTGGAAATTGGGATCCGCACTGTAGCCGTCAATTGACGGCAGGCGGATCCCAAGTGGTTAAGAAAAGCATGTGCGAGTCTCTGCGCTTTTGTGAATGGGCGGCTGCTTTCTGGGATACACACAGTTCCCAGAAGGCAGCGCGCCCTATTCCCCAGAAGACAACACGGGGAGGACGAGGAAGAAGACCTGCTGCGGTATGGGAAGAGGCAGATTAGGAACTTCCGCATAGCAACCGCCATTTCTGGTAAGTCCCAAAAAATATTTTTTTTTTTTTTTTTTTACAGGATTTTGGTGTATTTTTTTTTTTTTTTGAGTGGGCCTCCACTTTAAATCCCCTTTCTTTCCCATTCTGATGCTCAGTTTGAACGTCAGCAAGTTGTCATCACCACATCTAGAAGCCTAAATGCATTGAGTTGCTGCCATGTAAATGGCTGATTAGCAATTTGTGTTAGGCAAGCAATTGGAACAGGTGTACCTAATAAAGTTGCCAGTGAGTGTATATATACTATATATAATATATATTACTTCCCATTGATCTCAGTCCGTTGAGCTGGGGTTATTGAGACTTTGGATATTTATATTCTTTTAGTGTATGTTTGTTATGCACTTATAGCTTCATTGTTGACTGAGTATCTCGATGTAAAACTCCCAGAGAACATACGCAGCCCTGCCAACACTGCAGCCAATCACGGCTCTCACGCCACAAAAATCTCCATTCCTACTGGTGGAAATCACACAGCTCGGTGAATGGCTGCTGAGCCGCCGATGGGCGGGGATAGACGCGGAAGGGAAATGATGCGGGGAGGTTAACCAATTCATGGTCTCACTTCCGGGTTATTGTTCCGTACCTCAGATTGACAGCGGGTAGTGCCGTTTCGCACGGTACTGTGGAGAGGTATGTTATGGTGTGTGCGTGCTTTGTGTCTGAGCGGGGATTATTACCGCGGAGGGCTTGCATAGGAGTAAAAACCCTTTCCCGTTTCGCGTTGTGCCGAGTGTACGTCATTCCTCCAGTATGAAGCCCCGTCCTGTCTCCTATCCCCCCATTAGCTCACCGCTCTATGAGGGGGCCACAAATGGAGCTCACATAAGCAGTGGTGCTAGGTGTGCCTGTCATTACACAATGGATCTGTATTTTTCTGGCAGGCTTGATGTAGAACTCCGAGCAGATACAGAATGTACAGAACTCCATGAATCGGACGTGTCATCGGCCAAAATACCTGCAATCCTGTTCAGCTGTTATTGTGGTTTACATAGCTGTGACATGCTGCACAGAATAGACGAGGACATCACTATGAGGTATTACTGCCGATCACCACTGAGATCAGCTTTGTGTTCTTACTTCCTGGACAGCCCCCCAGTGCCTGAAAACATATTGTACACAGTACAGGCTGCCCAAGGCTACCTTCACACCGGGGATATAGGCTTGTGCAAATTGTAGCAGCAGGAATTCGATTCCTGGTGTGCCTGCTGTGATGACAGGGCGCCTGCCCCCGATCGCTGTAATGACAGGGCGCCTGCCCCCGATCGCTGTAATGACAGGGTGCCCGCCCCCGATCGCTGTAATGACAGGGCGCCGGGCACCTGCCTAGATCACCAGTGTGAATGTAGCTTAAGACCACTTTCACAAGGGCATCAGTTCCATTCAGTATGGGGGTCCATGAACAGATCCCTGTTGAATTGGGACAGAATGCGGGAAAGGTGTGTTTTGTGCGCGTTTTCTTACACCAAGTTAGAATGCGCTGCCCTTGCGATCTAAATGCAGGTTCCAATGTTTCGTTAATAGCACCCCAAACGCAGTGTTCTTGTGGTCACTAAATTACATGATACTGTAGTACCATGCAATTTGGTGCAGTGCATTTTTAACCACTTCCTTCCTGCCGTACGACTATAGACATCCTCTCTTTGAAGAGGAATACCGTTGTTATGGTTGCAGCTAGCTACCATAACCCTGGTATCCTCTTCAAGAGCCGGCGGATTCTCAGCGAGTAGTTTCTGCCGCGGATTCTCAGCGAGATCACTTTTATCGGTGGCGGGAGAGGGAATTTCCTCCGCACTCCGGTGCCCTCCGCCGCTTACCGTAGCCGTCGGTAGCGGCGGAGGCGATCTGGACCTGTCCCTAGCCTGACATGGAGACGAGTGAGGAGAAGATGGCCCCTGCCCGTCTCCAAGTAATTGCAGGGCGGAAGCGACGTCAAAACGTCACTTCCGCCTATAGCTCTTAAAAGGGACATTTTATTATTTTAGTGTAAATATGAGATCTGATGTCTTTTGGACCCCAGATCTCATATTTAAGAGGACCTGTCATGCTTTTTTTCTATTACAAGGGATGTTTACATTCCTTGTAATGGGAATAAAAGTGGCACAATTATTATTATACATTTTTTTAAAAAACCCTACTGCTCATGTGCGAGGCCCTGCGCCTCTCTCCTATTGGCCTGACATTTGGAGGAGGGGGAGGGAGTCCCGCTGTGACGTCACGGGCCGTGGCCCGAACTCCCGGAAGTGGATACCTCCCCCGAAAGGTGCAAATTGTGGCACCGGGGGAGGGGAGGAATCAGATGAGCGGAAGTTCCACTTTTGGGTGGAACTCTGCTTTTAGGCTACATTCACGCCTGAGCGTAGGTCGTTCGGTCGTTTTTTCCGGCGTTTTGTCGCGCGTATTCATGCGTATTTGCATACAGTGTCGGCCGACGTTTTAGTACTGCGACATTTTTTTATTTTAGCCAATAGGAAAAATGATCATCTTTTCATCACTTGTTGCTATGTTGGTAGATTTTTTTTTATATCTTGTGCCTGGGTGAAATGTTCTATTGATTAAAGCGACCAAACGCTCGTTGTCGCGCTAGTCGCTTGAATCAAGCGTTTCCATTATTTTCTATGGGGAATAGAAACGCCCAAACCGCCCAATTCGCGCGACAAAAAAGGGTCCGGAACTTGTTTGAGCTTCAGGCGTTCGACGTCGGGCGTTTTGGAGTGGAGATGTGAACCATCTCCATAGGGAATAATGTATTTTTTCCCCTCTAGTGTTTTTGAGCGTCGCGCTTCAGGCGACAAAACGCTCAGGTGTGAATGCAGCCTTAAAGTGGTTCTAAAGCCTTAAGGTTTTAAGGGAAAAAAACTGCTGTGCTGCTGACTAGGGGTCGACCGATATATCGGCCGGCTGATATTTGGAGTTTTTAAATTAATGGGCATCGGCCGATTTGTGCTGTAAAAAAGCCGATTTTAACTTCAGCAGCGCAACTTGCAAAAAGCTTCTGTAATAGAAGTTAATGCAAGTTGCCTGAAGTTTCCCGTGGAAGACTTCTGTCTCTGGGCAGCCTGCCAAGTTTTGAGAAAAGATATACAATGTTGCTACTTATCAATGAACTGAACTCCATGTAGAAGAAGTTCTCAGTTTAACCAATTAAAGGCTAAATCTTTTTTGACACTTGTTGCTTACAAGTAAAAATCCTGTATTTTCTGCTAGAAAATCAATTGGAACCCCCAAACATTATATATATTTTTTTTTAGCAGAGACCCTAGGAAATAAAATAGCGATTGCTGCAATATTTTATGTCACACGGTATTTGCGCAGCGGTCTTTCAAACGCATTTTTTTGGGAAAAAATATGCTTTAACAAATAAAATAAAAAACTAAACAGTAAAGTTAGCCCATATTTTTATTTTTCATCAAAGTTTTCATTACCTGTTTTTGTGTATTAGATGATATATATAATAATATATATATATATTTTTTAATATCTAAATTATACATACAAGTGCACTGATTGGAGGCTTGTTGTGTTTAAAATAAATATTTAAATTTAAGAAGTTTTCTGTATTACTTAGCAGAGTAATAATGGAACTTCCGCTTTTCCGATTGCTCCCCCCCCCCCCCCCTCCAGTGTCACATTTGGTACCTTTCAGGGGGGAGCAGATACCTGCGTAATCCCAGGTATTTGCTCCCTCTTCCGGGCATAGATCACCGCAGTGACTGTGGTGACCTACACCACATCTGGCGCCTACTCCGCCCCCAGCTTTCTTCTGGGAGACACACAGAACACAGCAGGGACCAGTGGGATCGCGCAGCGTGACTCGCGCAGCGCGACTCGCGCATGCACAGTAGGGAACCAGGAAGTGAAGCCGCATGGCTTCACTTCCTGATTCCCTTACCGAAGATGGTGGCGGCAGCACCCGAGGGAGAGATCGGCTTTGAGTGCCAGCATTGCGGGCACTTTACAGGCGCTATTTTTAGCCCAAAAGCACCTGAAAAACGCCCCAGTGTGAAAGGGGTCTAACTGTTAGATTTTATGAGATGAAGGGGGGGGGGACATATCGGCCCCAAAAAATCGGCATCATAAATCGGCTATCGGCCGCCGCGATTTCTAAATATCGGCATCGGCCAGAGAAAAACCCATATTGGTTGACCTCTACTGCTGACTGTCTCTCTCACACGCACACCCCCTCTCTCTTACCTGAGTCAGGATCCAGTGACATGCACAAGAGCAGTGCCTCCAGGCCAAATTTACTCTCTGCTATAAAAAAAATACCAAAAAAAAAAAAAATACTCCTGCACATTAAAATCAATGGAACACCGCGGCTATACCGCCGGCAATGCGCCTCTGCAAAAAATAGCAGCCTAACAGAGCAGCGGGCGCTATTGGCTCCCGCTGCTGTCCACCACAGCTAGTGAGCCAATGAGGAGAGGGAGGGGGCAGGGCTGAGCTGCAGCTCAGTGTGTGAATGGACACATGGAGCCTCGGCTCGGTACCAAGCATGCTCAAGTGTCCCCATAGCAAGCTGTTGGCTCTGGGGGCAGGAGGGACGGACCAGAGAAGAGGAGGATCTGAGCTGTTCTGTGCAAAACCATTATACAGAGCAGGTAAGTATGATTTTTTTTTTCTGCCTTTTTAATATTGCTTTACTTTTATAATAGAGGAACCTGGACTTGCATGATATACATACATTTTGGGAAAAGAAGTGATATTGGGAAATGTAAAGCTATATATTTTTATTTTTTATTGAATGACTTCATATTTGAGTTTTTTTAGCCTGAGATCGCTTTTAACTCCAAGGAGATAGTCTATAATTGAGAGACTATGGCAAAAAGCCATGCATGCATTGCACTCTGACCATCCAGCTCGCATAGTAACCTGACACGCCAACCTGCCCAGAGTCTGATGCAAAATTTGGAAAAGGGTGATGTGCTGATTCAATGTCTGTCTTGGGGCATATGTGGTTGATGGAGAGGGTGAGGGGGACTTATTTCCATACCAGTTACAGGTCTGTTTATCAAGTTTTGTAGACAGAAGGTTTGCATAATTGCCAGATAACCAGTCATTTCAGAACGGAAATTTTGATTTAAACACTATAGTAATATTTCAAAATATGTGCTTGCTGAAATGACTATTGTCAGGGGACTTCAGAAATGATCTGTTTATATTATTCTGATACATCAGGTCAATTATTCATGTTTATTTGTAATACAGCAAACAACCAATTATGTCGTAAACGGCTCTACGTTTATCTACAATGAGTTGCCTCCCTAATTTAACACTGTTGACACATCTTTTTAAATCTTTAACAGGATGGCTGGTTGTGGTGAAGTTAGCCACACTGCAAATATGTTGCCCACAAATAAGAAGCTAGGAGAAGCTTGTTCCAATGGTGCCCCAAGCCTTGCAGTTCCAGAATGTGCTATCTGCCTCCAAACCTGTGTTCACCCAGTCAGTCTTCCCTGCAAGCACATATTTTGCTATCTGTGTGTGAAAGGTGCCTCATGGCTTGGAAGACGATGTGCACTGTGCAGGCAAGAGATCCCAGAGGACTTCCTGGATAAGCCAACGTTGCTTTCTCCTGAAGAGCTGAAGTCTGCCAGCCGAGGGAATGGGGAGTATGCTTGGTACTATGAGGGAAGAAATGGTTGGTGGCAATATGATGAGAGGACGAGCAGAGAGCTGGAAGATGCCTTCACAAAAGGCAAAAAGAACACTGAGATGCTGATAGCTGGTTTTCTTTATGTAGCCGATTTTGAGAACATGGTACAGTACCGGCGAAATGAGCATGGACGCCGCAGAAAGATGAAACGGGATATTGTGGACATACCAAAAAAAGGTGTTGCTGGGCTACGACTAGACTGTGATGCAGCAAATGTAAATCCTGCTCGAGAAAGCTCAGCTGATGGTGCAGATAACATTGCAGCATCAGGCCAGCCTACTGCTCTTTTACCTGTTAGACCTCATACAGCCCTTGGCAGTCAGACTGCAAATCCAACCCTTGCAAACTCGCAAACCGATGGCAGTTCACTTGACAGTGCATTCTCCCAACTTCAGATCGGAGATCACGATATGGGGAGAAATAACATAGGGGAAGGTGAAGAAGGACTTCCACAGCTTGGAGGCAGAGTACCACCTCCTGATACCACTGTAGATGAACCTGAATCGGATGACAACAGCGATCAAGGGATTCTCTCACTTCAGCAGAGCCCATTTGTTGTTCAGCAGAGACACGTCATTATAGGCGCTACACAGCAAGCACCAGATCATGCACCTGCAGCAGCTAATGGTGCACAGAGTGCCAGTGTGAGGTCTAGGAGACCTGATGGACAGTGCACAGTTACTGAGGTTTAAGTAAGTGAGGTTTCTGTGCTTTCAACAAGCCATGTAAGATGTTACTGATTTTAGAATTGCGCTCAGACCTAGACAGCTGGTTATTTGAATAAAATGTACTGACCCCCTAACATGAAGTATATCTTGAGTTGTTTTATTTTTAAGCTGGAAGGTCTATTTATTAGTAGATGAGTGAAGAGACTGAGTTGGCATAATTGAAGTGCTGAACTGGCCTATATCTATGTTTTTATATGTTTTATAGTGATGCTAATCCAGAAGGTATTGTTGATTGTCAAGTTACTGTCTGATGATTACAACACTTTAAATTGGTCTTGTAAAAGTAGAATAAACAACAAAAGTCAAAATGTCGTTTTCTTATAGTACTCTTTTGCACCACTGTCATAATTGAATTAACCTAAGAAAGATAGAGCTGGACTGAAAATCGATGACCAATAGGCTTACAAAAATGCAGCTCCCTCTTCTTCCGGTACAGAGTGGGTTAATAGAACAAAGGGGTTGTCATGCTCTAATCAAGAGTGCCCAACTATGCCCACTCTTTTCCACCATTCATAGAAGACATACTACAGTTTCCATGAATGAGATGTGATCTATGAACAGAGAACAGGCAGATGATTGAAAGGTCTGCCCCCTCCATTTATGAATCCTGTTTCATCCAAAGCTCTGTAGTACATTTTCTATAAGGCCCCTTTCACATTGAGGAGTTTTTCAGGCGGTAAAGCGCTAAAAATAGCGCTGCTAACCCGCCTGAAAAACTCCTGCACTGCAGACTCAATGTGAAAGCCTGAGGGCTTTCACACTGAGGCGATGCGCTGGCGGGAGACAAAAAAATCTCCTGTCAGCAGCATCTTTGGAGCGGTGAGAGGAGCGGCATGTATACCGCTCCTTCACCGCTCCTTCCCATTGAAAACAATGGGAACCGCGGCAATACCGCCCGCAATGCGCCTCTATAGAGGCGCATTGCGGGCGATATTAACTCTTTATCGGCCGCTAGCGGGGGTTAATACCGCACCGCTAGCGGCTGATAGACGCGGCAATTCCGGCGGTATAGCGCCGCTATTTTTAGCGGCGTTATACCGCCACCGCAGCTCCCGCCCCAGTCTGAAAGGGGCCTTAATGAAGGAGCTGGACAGAAAGGACATGGATTGTCAGGCAATCTTGACAGCCTGGGACATATCTCTCCCCCCCACACACTGCACTGGAAGAACATTTCAGGGGTAGGGGTGGTGGTCATGAACAGAGAAGGACTTCACCTAACAAAAGAGGGATCAGCACAAGGGACACAATCCCACTGACTGTAAGTTATGTCCCATGCACTTTTTTTTTTTTGGCAGCACTTAGACTTTAATACTTTGTCTCAGACCTAGAGAGAAAACAGACTCCACTTGTTTCATTTAGGTCAGTAACTCAAAGTTTTAAAGTCAGAGACAGCCAGGTACCTATCATTTACATGGGGAGCTCAGCAGTGGCTCTTGACTTATATCAAAAGTTTCCTCCATGTATTGGCATACATTCAAATACAGACTATCTGTCCTTAATATTTAAATTTAAGGCAGTTTGGAAGACCAATTATATGAGATTTAATTCTCCTGCACTTTTTTCAATGGATGGAATGGGTTTAATGTCTCGCAAGGGTTGTGAATTCAAATTTGAAGGGACTGTGTCCCAAAGCAAAACACCTTGTGATGAGCCTTTGTCAGAAGGAAGCATTTCAAAATGTATGTATCCTTTACTGGCCCTAGGATAGTGACACTAAACCTGTTCACTAAATCACTGTTGTGCAACGAGTGCTCTGGTGTCCAGCCTGTGGCCTGAAGAATCCATCCGTCTGAGTGGGAGCGATTTGTAAAGGTATAGCAGGGATCTCTACTAGCCTCATGTAGCATGTTTCCAGTATCATTTTGTTTTCAGCAGCATATCTCTTACTTAAATTCCATGCAAAAACAAAAATCCCTGAATCTATATCTACCACTGATTTAACACTAACCTCTCTATCCCTGTAAAGAAAAAAATTAGTATACAAACCTTTTTGGAAGCCGATCTGACCCTCTCCGACTGGATCCCGTGCTAAGCGGTCAGCTGTGGCTTCACTGTAGAGGCGGATGCAGAGGAGACGGATGACAACTGAAGTAACAACTAAGTGACAACTAAGTAACTCTATGGGTGACGTCACTTCACATTCATTTCACAGCTGTTGTCGGCCATGTCCCCTGCAGAGCCACTGCTGCTGGAGATCGGGTCGAGCTGGTCAGATCGGCTTCAAAAAAGGTTTGTATACTCATTTTTTTGTTTACAGGGATAGATAGGTTAGTGTAAGATCCATGGTGGCTATAGATGCAGGGATTTTAGTTTTTGCATGGACTTCCACTTTAAACCTGTAGCATGTCCCTCATCTCTGACCATCATTTACTCTAGGATGCATTCTCTGACAGTCTTCTGTAGCATTTAACCACTTAACCCCCGGACCATATTGCTGGTCAAAGACCAGGCCACTTTTTGTGATTCTGCACTGCGTCGCTTTAACTGACAATTGCGCGGTCGTGCAACGTGGCTCCCAAACAAAATTAGCGTCCTTTTTTTCCCCCCCACAAATGGAGCTTTCTTTTGGTGGTATTTGATCACCTCCTGCGGTTTTTAGTTTTTGCGCTATAAACAAAAATAGAGCGACAATTTTGAAAAAAAATAATATTTTTTACTTTTGCTATAATAAATATCCCCCAAAAATATATAAAAGAAAACGTTTTTTTCCTCAGTTTAGGCCGATACGTATTCTTCTACATATTTTTCGTAAAAAACAATCGCAATAAGCGTTTATTGATTGGTTTGCACAAAAGTTATAGCGTTTACAAAATAGTGGATAGTTTTATGGCATTTTTCTTAATATATTTTTTTTACTAGTAATGGCGGCGATCAGCGTTTTTTTTCAGTACTGCGACATTATGGCGGACACTTCGGACACATTTTTGGGACCATTGGCATTTTTATAGCGATCAGTGCTATAAAAATGCATTGATTACTATAAAAATGCCACTGACAGTGAAGGGGTTAACATTAGGGGGTGAGGAAGGGGTTAATCATGTTCCCTGGGTGTGTTCTAACTGAAGGGGGGGTGGGACTGACTTGGGGAAATGACAAATCGCTGTTCATACATTGTATGAACAGACGATAGGTCATTCCCCCCCCCCCCCCCTGACAGGACCGGGAGCTGTGTGTTTACACACATAGCTCCTGGTTCTCGCTAACGAGTGATCGCGACCGCCGGGCACGCGCGCCAGGGGAGAGCGGGGGGCGTGCGTACGCCCCTATTGGCTGATGGGAGAGGTGACGTATAGCTACGTGCTCTTGCCCAGCAGAGCCAACCTTATACGGCGGCTGGTCAGCAAGCAGTTAATTCATGAAACAAAGTGTGACCCTTAGGTGATGTTTAGGAGCACCTAGACTTTAATACTTACCTTGCAAGTTGACAACCACTTAACTAGGGTGTGGCATGGGAGTTTGTGAATTGCTGTTTCGCAAGTGTTTTGCTTTGAGAGATATTTCCTTTAAGCATTCCACTCAGTACGGAAGATGCAGAATAGAACCGCAACATAGGGAAAATATCGGAACAATCATTATTACATTGAGGAGGTAGACACACCAATTTATCTTTTTATGTATATCATGGCTGCAATGGATAATGACTGCTATAATCGCAGTTTCAACACATGTTCTGGAGAAGCACAGGAAAGCAGACATTTTTGTTTACCACACCTAATACATTCCCCCACAGACAGGTTTGGAATCTGTGGGGCTGAGTCGTCTCGTGGCTTTTTATGTTTCATGACAGATCATTATGCCATCATTCCTAGCTAATCTTTTTTGACCTTAAAAAAAAAAAAAAGGCCAACACCGCCCAAAACTATGTTCAATACACATTCTAATTGTGTTTTTTGTTTATCCATATATTTTGGGCTATTATGACATCCCATTGATGTAAGTAGTCATTTCAGTTGGATGACATTAACCACCACAGGGCCTGTTCAGCACCTCATGCTTTTTTTAGTCTCCTCTTACACTTTGTCTTTACTTGTCTGTGTGTGTGAGTGTGTGTTTTAGCTTTGTTATTGCTTCTCCTGGTTCTTTCTGAACGATTACGTTCTTCACACAAATTCCCCTCACTCAGTTCAAGCCATCAATTGGATGTAACAGGCTGTCATTCCATTTAAATATGCTACAAATAAATGCAAAATTCATATGAATTAAAGAAAAATTGTCTACAACTATTTGTTGTAGGTGTTCACTTTGACACTGTGTAGCTTGGCATGTTTTCCAATTCGTTGTGATGCTGTAACTAAACTAACATTGACGAGAGATCCACCATCTAAAAGCTCTCTTCGTTGAAGTCTAGACCTTTTATTCTTTAACTCTGCATGAGTTTGCAAGAAAAACAAACCATATTTCAAAGCCCAGGAGCTGAGTAAATGTTATTTAATGACATGTATTTGTAAGTTTGAAGTAATGTGGTCTAATACGCAAATGGCTTCCATTTTAGATCAACCTTCCAGCAGCATATGTATAAAAAGCTAATATTGTTTTGACAATTTTTACACCCTTTCCTCTTCTTAGACTTTGCTGTCTAGTCTGTATTTAGAATATTTTCCTTCAAGTCATCTTGTTTTTTTTGTTACAAGATTTGTAATTTAATAAAGATTACATTTTATCAGCAACCTGTTTTTGACTTCTGCAATCCAGTTTCTGTGTTGTGTGTTTTTATTTTTTCTAGGGATGTCCCGATACTGATAGTGCTTGTACTCGGGGAAATGCTCTGATGCGTCACCCGATACCTGGGCAGTCAGGTACTGCCCAGGTATCGGGTGACACCGATCACCGCTGTCTTCACCCGCCCCCCCCCCCCCCCCCCCCCGTGCTGCTCTCCCCCCTCAATTTGTGGTATCGGGACAACCCTAATTTTTTTTCCCATTTGGCATTTTAAGCTGGCCACACAGCTCACTGGCTGAACAAAGAAAAAAAAAATCTAACCGTTTCTTCTAAAGCAAGGGTCTCCCAACTCTACACAAAGGGCCAGTTTATTGTCCTTCAGAGTTTAGGAGGGCCAGACTGTGGCAATTGTCCTGGCATCAGTGAAAGTAGACATTGCCACATTTGGTACAGGGAGGAGGAATACAGTGGAACCTCCGGATTATGAGCATAATCCGTTCCAGGAGAATGCTCATAATCCAAAGTACTCTCATATCAAAGCGAGTTTCCCCATTGAAGTCAATGGAAACGAAAATAATTTGTTCCGCATTGACTTCAATGGCATGCAATACCGCATGCGGCCAGACGCGGAGAGCCTCGGAAGCGGCCGAAAAGGCTGGAGGACACCTCAGAAAGACTTTGTTTCCGAGATTTGCAGAGTTGTCCGAGGGCAAACAGAGTTACGATTTTTAAAAATACAGTGCTCATATTGTGAAACACTTGTTAACTGCATTACTCGCAATCCGAGGTTCCACTGTACAATTTTTGGTGTCAGTGGGAGACATGGTGCCCCACTGTTAATGTTGATTGACATAATGCCTCATATCAATGGGAAGAATATACCCCAAGGACCAGATAAAGGCAAGCAAAGGGCGTACAGAGCCTGTCATTGGTTTGGACAGGAGCTGTATGCAAACACTTGTAACATGTTAACATATGAAAACATGTTTGACATTTTAGTTCAGTACACAGGAAGGATAAAATGTTGCTAGGATTCTAGCAAGATCGACAGATATATATATTTATTTTTTCAGGCTGACAATTCCAACCCCCAAGGACTGATGAGCTGCAAATTATTTTACATTTTTGTTCTTGGTTTTACAACAAATTGCCATTTCTCCTCTGTGACTCAATCAACAACTTAAAATATATACTTTTAGCAGCAGATATCGTACATAAACATCTACAAAAAAAAAAACAGCAGACCTCATGTGGTAGCATATGAAAGAATATTTATATATTTTGCTTATGTACATCTTTTTGTGCTTCCACAGCAAGTTAGAATTGCTATGAGTAACCCACATTTATCTTTAGGCTGGATTCACACCTATGCAGTTTTAGTGCTTTTTGCAGATTTGCACTACAGTCCATTTTACATGGTTTCCTATGGAACACAATCTGTAGTACAAATCTGCAAAATGCAAAAAGCACCAAAAAAGCATAGGTGTGAATCCAGCCTTAAGGCATATTTTCATGTCTGAAATGTACTCTGGTCAACATTCCTAGTAATTATCTTTAGTGGCTGCTCACAGCTTGGTGCAATAGAAGTATGCCTACCTCATACCTGATGGTGCCTAGTTGGCGCTACTACAGTGATAGTCAGTCTTTGGGAGTGGTTTTCCCTCCACACCCTGACTACAGAGGGTTGCTTGTTTGGCACTGTCACCATTCATAGAACTCCTTGTATTTAATTTTTTTTATGAATCCAAGCATTCTATATTTGGATGAGAATGGAGAGGAGGGCTGGTGATGTCATGATCTCTACCTCATCCAATGAGAGAAAAAAACTTTTGGTTGTCTTTATTGTAAAACAAATGGAAAATGCACTACAAAATGCAGCAAAAAATAGGGATAGCAGCCTACACGTTTCACACTATAGATCAGTGCTTATTCATGGTTCACTAAAACTTCACAGGTTGCCACTGGAGTCCACTTCCACGATGACATCATGGAGCTGGTGGATGTTGGAGATCTTGCGCTCCTCCTTCTGTTTTGAGGATGCCCCACAGATGCTCAATAGGGTTTAGGTCTGGAGACATGCTTGGCCAGTAGTGATGGACGAACATCTGACGGTTGGCGAACGCTAACCGTGAACTTTCGCAAATGTTCGCGGCTGGCCCCATTGACTTTAATGGCAGGCGAATATTAAAAACCTGCAGGTCATATTTGCAGCCACAAAATACTATCTGTGCACAAATAGTCCCACAACATGGACACTGACCTACCAGAAGTATTAAGTGAAAAACCGTATACATAAGTAAGTGCCGGCCATTACAAGCCCCAAAAATTAGCGGACAGGCGTTCACCTGGCAGCAAACAACTTTGTATTCTGTGGCTGGAGGTACATTAAGCTATTCACCGGATACAGAAGTAAGTGTCGGCCATTACAGGCCCCAAAAATTAGCCAACGGCCACAGGCGTTCACCGGACAGCAAACAACTTTGTATTCTGTGGCTGGTGGTACATTAGGCATTCAACGGATACAGAAGTAAGTGTCGGCCAGTACAGGCCTAAAAAAATAGCCCACAGGCGTTCACCTGAATTTGAATGAAACATGGTCTACTGGTCACATGTGTTGAATTCCTCCGAGATCCATGCTTCATTCATGGATCCAGAGGACAGCTGTCGATGGGTCGGCTGAAAGAATGATCTCATATCATTAGTGACCAAGACATCTTCAAACCGCCCTCTTCTTGCAGGCGCTGTTGGATTGGTACCCGAAACTGTTTCTCTGTGAGTGGAAATTCCTCTGCCAGCGGACGCAAAAGCAGAATGCAGCATTTCTCGAAGCAAGGCCTGGAAGTGCTGCATTCAGATAGCCCTCTGTGATGGTGGTAACATTTCCGCCATGTTTTGTTTGTACCGGGGGTCTAAGTACGTTGCCACCCAGTACTGGTCCTTGCCCTTTATGCTTTTTATACGGGGGTCCCTCTAAAAACACTGTAGCATCAAGGCACCCATTTGCACTAAACTGGAAGCGCTGTACTGGCCTGGCTCCTGCTCATCATCCAGGATAATGTCGTCCTCGTTCTCCTCCCCCCATCCACGGACAACACCAGGGATCCCAGAAAGGTTTAAAGCATGCTCTTCTTGCTCCTCCTCCTCCGCCCCGGGAACCATCCTCCTCTGACTCCCGTTGTTGACTTGTCTCAGGTGGAGTAGCCCCCCCTGGGAATTCATCCAGCATTGCGACTTCCTCATCTTTCTGCTCCTCGACGGCTTGATCAATGACACGACGCAATGCACGCTCCAGAAAGAAGGCGTAAGGTACGATGTCACTGATGGTGCCCTGGCTGCGATTGACCAGTTTGGTGAACTCATCAAATAGGCGCAGAAGTCTGCATGAGTCGCGCATGAGCAGCCACTGGTGCGGTGCAAAAAAACCAAGCTCCTCAGAACCTGTCCTGCCGCAGAGTTCGTACAGGTAGTTGTTAGGCTGCTTCAGCAGAAACGTGCAGTTATCAAGCATATACAATGTTGAGTTCCATCGCGTCGGGCAGTCACAAATAAGACGTCTGACGGACAGGTTGTGTCACCGCTGAATGTCAGCAAGTGGAGCCATGGCTGTGTAAGAACTTTTGAAATGGGCCGAGATTTTCCTGGCCTGCCGCAAGATGTCCTGGAGCCCAGGGTATTTGGCAACTAATCGCTGCACGACCAAGTTCAGGACATGTGCCATGCATGGCACGTGTGTAATATTGCCCTGTTTCAGCGTGCTCAGCAGATTGGCACCGTTGTCGCACACCACTTTACCGACTGTCAAATTGAGCGGTGTTAGCCACTGATCTGCCTGTAAACGCAAAGCTGAAAGGAATGCAGGACCAGTGTGGCTCTTGTCTTCCAGGCATAACAGACGCAGCACAGCATGGCAACATCTCACCTGGCATGTCGAATAGGTTCTGGAGTTCTTGGGCGGCGCAGCGGAAGAGACGGTAGCATCGGAAAATGAGGAGTCAGCCGAGGAGGAGAGGGAGGAGAAGAGGCAGGCCTGCATGTAATCCGTGGCGGTAAAACCAAATCTACATGGGTGCCACGGGTTACATGCTTGACAGCCAACAGAAGGTTCACCCAGTGGGCAGTGAAAGTTATATACCTTCCCTGCTTGTGTTTGCTAGACCACATGTCTGTGGTCAGATGTATCTTGGCACTGACACTGTGTGCCAGAGATACATTCACTTGCCGCTGAACATGGCCATATAGCTCTGGGATGCCCTTCTGTGAAAAAAAATTCCTTCCTGGGACCTTCCATTGTGGTGTTCCAATGGCCACATATTTTCGAAAGGCCACAAAGTCGACAAGTTTATATGGCAGTAGTTGGCGGGCTATCAGTTCCGACAAGCCAGCAGTCAACTGTTGGGCAAGAGGGTTATCCGGCGTCATCGTTTTTTTACGATCGAACATTTGGGTCACAGAAGCCTGCCTTTTTGCAGATAAACGTGAGGAAGGCATGATGGAAGGTGGAGTGGAGGACAATTGTGAGCATAGAGGGGAAGGAGAAGAGGCTGGACGGTGAGAGCCTAGAGTGTGACTTTGTGGGTTCTGATGGCGTTGCTCCCACTGGGCTCGGTGATGGGAGGCAAGGTGCCTTCTTAAGGCAGTCATCCCTAGGTGAGTGTTGGGCTTACCGCGACTTATGCGTTGACTGCAAAGGCTGCAGATGGCCACACCATTGTCTGCAGTGGACACGTTAAAAAAAGCCCGCACTGCGGAGCCATGGGCCGGCGTCCTGGGAGCGCCAGATGTGACCGTACATGGTTGATGGCTCGCTCCTGATACATTTGGAGTCTGGTTTGTCCCTCCTATGCAATGTAAGTTCGGCCTGCTTCTCCTCCCTATCTGCTGGTCCATCTCTCTCTCTGAACTCCCCTCCACTTCCTCTCTTGTGGGCACCCACGTGATGTCTGTAAACACGTCATCATCGACGTCATCTTCCCCATCACTAACAGTAGAGATCTTGGAGTAGGTAGCAACAGCGGGCACCAACCTCCTTGTGCTGATCTGAGTACTGTCGTCAGACTTCTTTTTTTTTTTTTTTATTATTAGGATATATGCTCATGTTCTACGTACCAGCCCATTGCATCTCTATTTTGGTTTTGCATCATTAGTGTCGCTTTTCTTTATAAGGGTTTCTCTTTTTTTTTTTTTTTTAATTAATATATTATTTATTTATTTATTTGTTTCCTTTTTGTTATGATTTTTTTTTTTTTTTTTTTTTTTATACATATGCTATTATAACATGCGCATATACAATAAACCCATATGAAACCCATATATACCTCCTCTTGCAAAAGAGCAAGTAAAAATACCAAAAGGTTGACCATTTCAAATTTTTACCCCCCCTTACCTCTACCCCTCCCCCCCCCCCCTCCCCTGTCTCACCTTAGACATTTTCTTCAGACCTGTAGATCTTTCTAATATTCTTCTAGAAGAGCGTTTAAAATTCTTCCCTTAGCTTTTCTGCGTAGCTCCAAGTTTTCTTGAAGATCCTCCAGTTTTCCCATTTTGTGCTTAATAAAATATTATTGCCCTCTAAACCCTCTTTCAGTTCTTCCATTTTGTATGTTTCTTCGACTGCGTCGATCCATTCCCAAATCAGAGGGGGGTCTGGGTCTTGCCACCTTCTAGGGATTAATCTCTTGGCGGCGTTCAGGAGGTGCTGTATCAGTGATTCCCTGTACCTTTTAATACCTTCTTCTCCCCCATGAAATAAAACAACCCATGGGTCCATCTTTATCTTTTTCTTTGTGATCTCCTCAACGCATCCCAATATTTTTTCCCAGTACTCTTTTATCTTAGGGCATCCCCACCAAAGGTGTGCCATATTTCCTAGTGTGCTACACCCCCTCCAGCAGTTCCCTGTCTGCCCCTCTTTAAATTGTTTTAATTTATCCGGTGTCATATACCAACCGGCAAAGCATTTAAAGCACATTTCCGCCGTGCGGCTATCCACCGCGGAGGAGTGGGTCAGAGTCAACATTCTCTCTATTGTAGTCCTATCCCGCTTTGTGCCCAATTCCCTTTCCCATTTTTCAATGAATGGGGGTATACCCGGCTCCCCCATCTTCATTAGGATCCTATAGAGTTTTGAAACAATACCTTTGGATCTTTCCGTGGTACAGATTTTTTCCAAGTCTGACAGCTGGTCTCCTGACCTCAACGGGTGTGGGAGACCTTGGATAAAATGATTAAGCTGCTGATACCTCCACTCATTGATTTCCATTAAATTTTTATTAAGTTTTAACTCCTGCAGTGTTCTAATGTGACCCTCATTCATTATGTCTCTTAATTGTACCGTGTCTTTTTTAATCCAATGCCCCCCCACTTGTGTCTTACCCGGTGCAAAAAAATCGTTGTTTTTCAGTGCTATGAGAGGTGAGTTATATTCTTTCTCAATTTTTTTATATACTATATCCCATGTTTTCAGTGCCTTTTTTGTTATCTCGTGTAGGTTTATGTCCAGTGTCCTAAATTTGGGGGGGTTCCAAATTATCTTATCTAACCTTGCCTGTGATAATTCATTTTCTAAACTTACCCATCTTTTTTCTTTATTGAGTCTGGCCCACTCCACCACCCTTGTCAAAATAACCGCATCGTAGTATCTCTTAACATCCGGAACGGCGAGTCCTCCCTTTTTTTTTGGTTGCATTAATGTTTGAGAAGATATCCTGTGTTTCTTGTTCTTCCATATAAAGTTCATAATTAATTTATTAAGGGCTGAGAGTAGAGTTCTCGGGAGGGCTATGGGGATCATCTGGAATTTATATAGGACCTTTGGCATAATGACCATTTTGCAATAATTGATTCGTCCTATCCATGATATTGCTCTATTTTCCACCCTTTTTGTCTCTTTCTTAATTTCGTTTAGCAATGGGATAAAATTTATCTCGTACGTTTTTTTAATTGATTTGGCTAACATAATCCCAAGTTATTTAAGTTCACTGACCCAGTCGAAACGATGGTTTTTTTTCAGGGATTTTTCTTCTATCTTACTAACATTTATGCTCATGATCTTCGTTTTGGTAATATTTAATTTAAAATTTGAAATTTCTCCATATTCATAGCAAAGGCTTAATAGGTTTGGAATTGATGTTTTGGGTTCAGTTAAATAGAAGAGGACGTCGTCTGCAAACGCTGCAAGTTTATGTTCCTCCTCCCCTATTTTGATCCCTTTTATTTTTTGGCTATTACGAATCTTGGCTAGCAGGGGTTCCATTGACAACACAAACAGCAGTGGTGACAATGGACACCCCTGCCGTGTTCCATTTTTCATTTGGAATGTTTGCGAGAAGCTGCCGTTTATTTTAATTTTGGCCATAGGGGACTGATATAGGGCAGCCACCCAATTCATCATCCCCCGGCCAAACCCCATTTCCTTTAAAGTGGAGAGCATGAGTCCCCAGTCAACCCTGTCGAATGCTTTTTCTGCGTCTATTGACAGGAGTAGACCTGGGGACCCCATTGTCCTCATTTTCCTGATAATCAAAAGTGTTCTGACGCCATTGTCTCTCCCCTCTCGCCCCTGGATGAACCCCGTCTGGTCTGGATGCACCAATTTATTCATTTCCTGCTTAACTCTCCTGGCCAAAATCTTTGCGAACAGTTTTATATCCGTGTTTAGCAAGGATATTGGCCGGTACCCCGAGCATCCTTTCAGGTCTTTGCCTTCCTTCGGGATGACAGTGATAATTGCTTCTGAGGCCTCCTTACTTAATTTGTACCCCTTCCCAAGGCCGTTGAAGTACTTACATAGCCTTGGTAGTAGTATCTCTTTACATTTTTTGTAGTACATTACTGTAAAGCCATCTGGGCCTGGGCTTTTACCTGAGGAGTTTGTTAATGCTAACTTAATTTCATTCTCCGTGATTGGCCTGTCCATCCCCTCTGCGTCGAATTGACTAATTTTTGGGAGTCTTGCTTCTTTTAAAAAGGTTGTGATCTTATTTTCTTTCTCTCCTATCTGCCAAATTTTTTGTTCAACTGAGTATAATTTTTCATAGTATAGTCTAAATGTTTCGGCGATTTCTTTTGTTGTATGGGCAACCTCTCCTTTATCATTTTTGATTTTGTCAATGTAATTCCTTGATTTTTTTTTTTTTCACCAACCGAGCCAGATGTTTGCTTGTTTTATTTCCCCACCTATACCTTTCCCCTGCTATTAAGTTGAATTATTTTCTTGTATCCTGATCCATGAGATCTTTAAGTTTATTTAGTTTAACAAGGGTTAGGTATACATCTCGTTGCTTACTATCTTTTTTGTGTATTTGTTCTAGGCTGAAAATCTCGTCTATTAATTAAACTTTTTTGCTGATCGCTTCCTTTTTTCTCCTTGCTCCTTCGGAGATCAGGACCCCTCTTATTACTGCCTTATGGGCATCCCATAGGGTAGCCGCCGAGATTTCCTCCGTTTCATTGATCTTAAAATATTCTTCTAGTTCTTTTTTGACCCTTGTTACGCTTCTCTCCTCAATCAGTAGTTCCTCATTTAATCTCCAGCTTTGATAGGGCCTTTGATTGCCCGAGATTTTTATCGAAATACTAATGGGCGCGTGGTCAGAGATCGTCATGGGCTCTATTCTCGTCTCGACCACACCCTCCAGCATTCTATGATCAATGAAGATGTGGTCGATCCGAGAATAGCTACCATGCACCTGGGAGTAAAAAGTATAATCACGTTGACTAGGATTGAAAATCATCCATGTATCCACTAGCTGACTTCTGTATAAGCTAGCTTTAGCCTTTCTTAATTGTGTGTCCTGAGTTTCTAATGTCCGGTGTGATTTATCCACTTTCGGATCCATACAGAAGTTTAGGTCTCCTCCTAGTATTATCTTTCCCCTACTGAAATCTTTTAATTTCCCCAAAATTCCCACAATGTATTTCATTGGGGAAATGTTAGGTGCATATACGTTTACAAGGGTATAGTCTTCCTCCTCGAGTTTTCCTCTCAAAAAGAGGAATCTCCCTTCTGGGTCAGTTAGTCTATCTGTAAGCACAAACCTTGTACCCTTGGCTACCCCAATTGCTACCCCTCTAGCCCTCTTGGAGATGGTATCTCCATAATACCAAGTGGGAAAGTCTGGCGAGTGCATCCTAACGTTTGATCCTATTGTCAGATGGGTCTCTTGTAGGAATGCGATATCTGCCCTATAATATTTCAGTTCCTTCAACACCTTATGTCTCTTGTATGGGCTATTTAGTCCCTTAACATTGTATGATAGGCATTTAATTACTGGCATCCTCGTTTTTTTTTGTTTTTTAATCCTCGATCTAGATCTACATTTTTCCTTTCTATGGTTCACGCTCACATCTAATTGTCCAGGTGAGACAGGGCATCTTCCCCCCCCCTCCATCCCTCCCCCCCCTTCCCCCCTCCCGCCCGTCCCCTCCAACCCATCCCTCCCTCCTTCCCATCTCCTCCCCCCTCCCTCCCTCCCCCCCTATTTGGCCTATTAAAGGCCTCTGAACCATCTTCCATGTCTTGGTCCAGATTGCTCTGGGTGGGGGTCTGAGATTGCCTCCCCCCCCTCCCGGTTTTCCACCCGGAAGGGGGGGGAGGGGACAAAGCCCCATCCTGAAGTCAGAGAAAAGCCCAAGCAAAGGCTAAAAGAGAGCAAAGGAGAAAAAGACAGAAAAGAAGACACAAAAAACAAGAAAGGGCAACTAGGGAAAACAAGGAAGAGGGGAGAGGGGGGGAGTTTCCGTTCTCCCCCCTCTCTCTCCCGTCCCCGCCTCCCCCTTACCCCCAACCTGGTAGGTCAGGGACCTGGATATCCAATTTCCTACAAAATTCCCTTAAGTCCTCGGGGAATCTTAGTGTCGCAGATCTCCCTTCCTTTGTTCCAATTAGGCAAGCAGGGAACCCCCAGTTATATTTAATGTTCAAGTCTGTCATCTGTTTTAAGAGCGGTTTTAGCAACCATCTCCTTGCCAGGGTTTCTGGGGCCACATCAGTAAATATCTGCAGTTCCGTCCCTTCAAACACTATCGGGGGTTGTCCCCTCAGCTTCTTCCAAATTGCTTCTTTATCTTCATAGAATCTGAACCTTATTATGACGTCTCTTGTTCGCTCGGGGGTCGCTCTTTTCGGATTTCCCACTCGATGGACCCTTTCAATTACAATTGGGTTGTCTATTGTTCTTTCCAGTATTGGATTAAATATCCTCTGCGCTATTAGCCTGAGGTCCTCGTCCCTCTTCTCTGGTATAAATCTTATCCTTAA
This sequence comes from Rana temporaria, assembly GCF_905171775.1. Classification (NCBI taxonomy): domain Eukaryota; kingdom Metazoa; phylum Chordata; class Amphibia; order Anura; family Ranidae; genus Rana; species Rana temporaria. The sequence continues at coordinate 285,141,167 of NC_053492.1, forward strand.
GTTTTGTCTCCGGCTTCTATTTTCCTGATCCTCCAATTTGTAGAGAATATGCCTCTGTTGTAATTGAATCTGATCCATCTGGGCTTTTAGTGCGTTTGATTCCTGTTCCTGTTTCTCTATTTGTTCTTCTGCTGTTTCGATTCTAGAGAGCATGTGAACAAAATCTGTCCGTAAATTCTGTATTTCCCCTTTTATCACGTTTTCCAACCTTAACAGCATCTCTGCCATTTCTCCTTTTGAGGGGGACTGAGTGTCTGCGCTTCGTTCATCCATCCTGCTACTTTCCAGTCTGCTTCCTGTAGGCCCCTCCTCTCTTGATTCTATAGATGCTTCTCTGGAGATATCACTCTGGGTTTTCTTATTTTCAGCTTTTTTGACTTTGTTCGCTTGTTGTTGCTTTATTACCCCCTGGGCCTCAGGGACGCGCGGACTTTCCCCTCTTGTCACGAATGGTCTTATTGAACTTGTTGCTGTTGTATTGCTTGGAGTAGTTGGGGGTCTCCCCCTTGTTGATCTACTCGTCATTCTGCTCATCTTAGTCTCCTTCCTTCTAATTCTCTTCCCCAGCTTGGCCTCCTATTTCCAGCGGGTTAATAGAGAATCCAGTGTCAGGGAGTACCCCAGTATGAAGTGCCAAAAGTGGGTTAGGCTAGATGTTTATTTTATAGGGATTTGTTTTTTACTCCTTTAACTCTGTCCTTCCCCCCTCCACCCCCCTCTTGGCTCCTATCCTACCCGTATTTTCTCGGTTTTCAGGGTTTCTGATAGTTTATGCCGCATATATCAGTATATCCATATACCGCTAAACCAAATAATTATGTGCATCCAGGACTGGAAAAGAGAGGTGAAAGAAAATCCCCTTCTAGATATTTGTTTCTGGGGTTTGTAGGGAAGAGAGAGAAAAAAAAGAGGAAAAGGGGAGGGAAGAGGAAAGAGAGAAGATCCTTGAGCTCTAGCTTTCCTCACCGTTTTTTTCCTCCTCTCTATCCCCCACTCCCTTCTCCTTTAAACCAGTGCAGGTATTCAGAGATTCAGACCTTCAAATAGTCTGATTATCTGGTTATTTAGGTCCAGAAAGTACTTTCAGGGTGAGCGTAGCCGTAACCCCTTTTCGTAGTACAAGGGAGCAAGGGGGGTCTCCAGGTAATTGGACTCCTCAGTAAAGTAAGAAAAAATCGTAAGCAGTGAGGGGGTCCGTCATTCACCCAATATGCTGCAGTGAGGATTTTATATCATGTGCATATGTGTCAGTTTGAGCTATTTAAATTATTTTGTAACGGGTGTAGGTGGGTCCGTTTCTCCCCCCCTCCGCTCAACTGGTTATCATTCACTCGTCATTTGTCATTGTTAGCTCACAATATTAATTCCGATGTCCAGGCTTTTGAATTGCTTAGGTCATATCCTACCAATATAGCTCCACTTGACCCGTATCAACAATCCTGGGGGCCTACATTCCACCCCTAAATCCTCAGCACCGCAGGCCCATCCTATGGATGCACACAAAAAGGCCGCTTTTAATGCACTGTCTGTATTATACGTCAGGGGGAGGGAGGGATGTTCTGCTTTTTAAATACTTATTATTATTTAGTTAATGGTCACCTTTTACTCCCTTTTTTTTATTCCCAGACCGCACTCCGGATCTTCTCACCTCTCACCTCTGTTCCACGTATAATATAATACTGTGTTTGATGTTATACAGTTTGTCTTACACCGTCATACTCAGTTCAGATAGTTTAAAGTTTATCAGACAGTTCTTATACTCAATATTCATCCACCTCCTAAAACATCACATACACATTTTCTTAGCATGTACCAGTGATTAAATTAATAGCAGACCTTCTCCAATCTTCCTTAGTAATTTGGCCTAAATATTTTCTTCCAGACCCTCCTTTGCTTCTCCAGAAAGGGGGATTTCCCCTGCCTTACCTCTCCACTTCCGTCCTCCTTCCTGCCCATTAAAAAGGTGGCTTAGATCTGACCTTATTGTTGGTGGTTTAGGGTGTCCGTCTGCATGGTCGGCAGCCTCGGTCCTCGCGCTGCATGTCCCTCTCCTTACTTTAATACCTGTGTTGCTTCCGTTCGTCTGCCCCCGCTCCTCACCAGCTGCTTAATCCGCCCTTAGTGTAGGCAGCGTGGCTCAGCTTAGCAGCGTCTAATGGTGCCTGTTGAGCCATACACGGCGGTACACAGCGTGTAACGCGACGGGGTGAAAAGTGCCCCCTCCTCCTCCTCTCATTCATCGGCGCGGTCCGTCCTCGCAGCCGAGCAATCTCCTTGCTGTCTTCTCCCCCCACCTACGAGCGCGCGCGCGTCTTCACGTGCACGTGCGCGCCATCCCAAAGAGACCGTAAGTTATGGTCGTCAGACTTCTGAGTGCTGGCTGTTGCTACCTCCTCTTCCTGATCCAATGCCAAGAATGGCTGCGAATCTGAAATGTCTTCTGATGGATCGGAAAATAATTCCTGTGACTCAAGCGGAGGGTATATGGTGGTGGTGGTGGCGAGTCACTCAACCAAGTCTGGTGCGTCCTTTGACGTAATCAAACGAACATTGTGCCACTTCCCACTTTGGCTCTGGCCTGGTGCTCCTGCACTACCTCTACCACCCCTGCGGAAGGGCCTGCCTCTTCCTCTGCCTGTCATTTTTTAAATGACCCTGTGACAACAAAAGTCTCTAGAGAAGCGCAGTATATGTGGAAGAAGGTATATAACAAAATCTGTCGTTTTGGGGGTCCACTGGTTTATCGCACCAGTTATGAAACTTTTTTTTCAGGAAATGTTTTTAATGTGTGTAGCAGAGGTAACGCAGGGAAAGAGGCAAAAATTCAGCAGTAACCAAATACACCGCCAGTCACAATGCTGCACAATACAAATCCACTATAATATGCTTTCTATATTCGACAGTATATTATAAGTGTATATTACACCTATAAACTGCAGAGCAAGTAGCAGACCTATACCAGTGCTTGAAAGGACTTTTGTGGACCTGGTAGCAATTTGTGTCGCTAAAGTCTGTCCCTGCTGAAAACGCCAACCTCTCCCTACACTGACAAAAAGTATATGGGGTAGATTCAAATAGCCCGGCGTAACTTAGTGAGGCAGGTTCTGTATTCAGAAAGGACCTGCGCCCCAAGTTAAGGCGGTGTAGCGTATGTGGTCCGGCGTAAGCCAGCGGAATTCAAATTATCCATGTAGTGGGCGTGTTGTATGGTAATGAAGGCTAACCCCACGTAATTGACGTTTTTGACTAACGGCGCATGCGCTGTCCATGAACGTAACCCAGTGCGCATGCTCCAAATTAACACGCAAAAAGCAAATGCTTTTGACGTGAACGTAAATTACGCACAGCCCTATTCGCGAACGACTTACGCAAACGACGTAATCGACGGAAAATTCAACGCTGGCCCGACGTCCATACTTAACATAGGATACGCCTCATATAGCAGGGGTAACTTTACGCCGGAAAAAGCCTAACGTAAACGATGTAAAAAAATGCGCCGGGCGGACGTACGTTTCTGAATCGGCGTATCTACCTAATTTGCATATTCATAGCGTAAATCGACGGAAGCGCCACCTAGTGGCCAGCGTAAATATACAACTAAGGTACGACGGCGTAAGAGACTTACGCCAGTCGGATCTTAGCCAAATTCCAGCGTATCTTGTTACCAGCCAGCGTAACTTCTTTCTGAATCTACCCCTATGAGTGCATTACACACTATCGTGTACTGCAGAGCAAGTAGCACACCTATAAACCAGTGCTTGAAAGGACTTTTGTGGACCTGTTAGGTAGCGATTTGTGTCGCTAAACTCTGTCCCTGCTGGAAACGCCAACCTCTCCCTACACTGACAAAAAGTATATGAATGAATGTATTAGACACCTATATACTGCACAGCAAGTAGCACACCTATACCAGTCCTTAAAAGGACTTTTGTGGACCTTTTAGATAGCTATTTGATTGAATACAGCCTGCCCCTGCTCCAAACAGCACCCTCTCCCTACACTGACAAAAAGCAGAATGTAAGATGGCCGCCAGATCAGGTCTATTTATAAGGTAGGGGGTATGTCCATGTGCTGAAATGTCTCAATTGGCTGTCCTGCACCACCTGATGGATGTGTCATAGGTCAAAGTTCTTACCCATGTAACATTGCGGACTGCCGCGAACATCGCCAGATGTCCGCCGGTTTGGCGGACCGCAAACACGCAAAGTTCGCCGCAAAACGACCACCGGGCGAACCAGCAGGCCATCTCTATTGTCCAGTCCATCACCTTCACCCTCAGCTTCTTTAGCAAGGTTGTCTTGGAGGTTTGTTTGGGGTCATTATCATGTTGGAATACTGCCCTGCAGCCCAGTCTCTGAAGATAGAAGATCATGCTCTGCTTTAGTATATTACAGTACATGTTGGCATTCATGGTTCCCTCTAAGAACTGTAGCTCCTCAGTGCCGGCAGTACTCATGCAGCCCCAGACCACAACACTCCCACCACCATGCTTGATTATAGGCAAGACACACTCGTCTTTGTACTCCTCACCTGGTTGCCGACACACACTTGACACCACCTGTACCAAATAAGTTTATATTGGTCTCATCACACCACAGGACATAGTTCCAGTAATCCATGTCCTTAGTCTGCTTGTCTTCAGAAAACTGTTTGCGGGCTTTCTTGTGCATCATCTTTAGAAGAGGCTTCCTTCTGGGATGACAGCCATGCAGACCAATTTGATGCATTGTGCAACATTTGGTCTGAGCACTGACAGGCTGACCCCCCACCCCTCTATGGTCTTGGCCACCGTGCTGCAGCTCAGTTTCAGGGTCTTGGCAATCCTCTTTTAGCCTGGGCCATCTTTATGTAGAGCAACAATTATTTTTTTCAAATCCTCAGAGAGTTCTTTGCCATGTTGAACTTCCAGTGACCAGTAAGAGAGTGAGAGTGAGAACACCAAATATAAAACACCTGCTCCCCATTCACACCTGGGACCTTGTAACACTCATGAGTCACATGACACCGGGGAGGGAAAATTGCTAATTGGACCTAATTTGGACATTTTCACTTAGGGGTGTACTCACTTCTGTTGCCAGCGGTTTAGACATTTCTCCAATATTTAAAAAAAAAAGGCCAAAATACATCCCTGGGAATTACAGATGAGTTAGCCTAACATCAATAGTATGCAAGCTATTGGAGGGGATGATAAGGGACTATATACAAGATTTCAGTAATGAAAACGGTATCAGTAGTAATCCAGCATGGATTCATGAAGAACTTGCCAAACCAATCTATTAAAGTGGAGTTCCACCCATAAATATAACATTACATCAGTAGTTTTAAAAAAATGTCATTAGTCCTTTACGAAATTTTTTTTTTTTTTAGATGCCTTCAAAGTGTTGTTGCTAGGCAGAATAGTTAATCTTCCCACTTCCTGCACCTAGCTGCTTAATGCTTCCTAACCTACACCGCACAGACTCCTGGGAATGTAGTGGGTGTAACTTTCCAGGAGTCTGTGCACTCCCCAGTCTCAAAGAACCATGTGACTTGGACAGCACAGGTGCTGAAACCTGATCTGACACTGCTTGTGCAGCACTGAGCATGTGCGAGATCTGCAAGGCTGAAATCCAGGAAGTCATACAGTCTGGCTTCATGATGCCCACACTTAAGATGGCCCCAGTCAATTTCTATTTTATAAAGTGTCTAAATGCTGTAACAACCTAACAAAACAGACCTTAGTTTACAGACTAACTTTACTAGAATACATTAAGCTTGTGTATTACAGGGGTATTTATATATAAAAAGTGAAATTGTGGCCGGAACTCCGCTTTAACCTTCTATGATGAGGTGATCTGCCATCTAGATAAAGAAAGGCCCTTAGATGTGGTGTGTCTGGATTTTGCAAAAGAATTTGACACAGTTCCCCATAAATATTTACTGTACAAAGTAAGGTCCGTTGGCATGGACCACAGTACATGGGTTGAAAACTGGCAAAAAGGGTAAGTTCAGAGGGCAGTGATAAACGGGGAATACTCAGAATGGTCAGGGGTGGGTAGGGGGGCCCCCAGGGTTCTGTGCTGGGACCAATCCTGTTTAATTTGTTCATAAACGACCTGGAGGATGGGATAAACAGTGCAATCTCTGTATTTGCAGACGATACTAAGCTAAACAGGGCAATAACTTCTCTGCAGGATGTGAAAACCTTGCAAGAAGATCTGAACAAATTAATGGGGTGGGCAACTACATGGCAAATGAGGTTTAATGTAGAAAAATTTAAAATAATGCATTTGGGTGGCAAAAATATTAATGCAATTTACTCACTAGGGGGTGAAAGCTATAATTCTCCCACTCTACAAGACTCTGGTCTGGCCTCACCTGGAGTATGATGTCCATTTCTGGGCACCAGTCCTCAGGAAGGATGTACTAGAAATGGAGCGAGTACAAAGAAGGGCAACAAAGCTAATAAAGGGTCTGGAGGATATTAGTTATGAGGAAAGGTTACGAGCACTGAACTGAACGCTTGAGAGGGGATATGATTTAAATTTACAAATGCCATACTTGTGACCCCACAATAGGGATAAAACTTTTTTGCGGAAGGGAGTTCAAAAAGACACGTGGCCACTCATTAAAATGAGAAGAAAATAGGTTTAACCTTAAACTGCGTAGAGGGTTCTTTACTGTAATAGCGGCAAGGATGTGGAATTCCCTCCCACAGGTGGTGGTTTCAGCGGGGGCATCGATAGTTTCAAGAAACTATTGGATAAGTGCCTGAACGACCACAACATACAGGGATATACAATGTAACACTGGCATAAAATCACACACATAAGTTGCACTTGATGGTCTTTTTTCAACCTCACCTACTATGTAACTTGGCTAGCTTGGTTCAAACAAACGAAACAAACTATTGTAACTTCACCAAAACTTGGAGACTAGCTATAAAGTGATTTGTAAACCTAACAAATATAATATACTTTTTAATGTTCCTATTTTATTCAGTCCTGCCTGTGTTATATAATACCTGGTTGATCCTGCCTGTGCCCCTCCCCCTGAGAGTAAACTGACCACACTAGCATGGTCAGGTAACATCTTGTGTCGTCCTGCTGTTAATACAAGTACACTGTGCAAGTGCACAGCGTGCCCATATCTTCTGCAGTCTGTAGAACATTGCACACCTTCTCCAGCCACTCCTCCCCTCCTCTCGGCTGGGGAAGTGATGTTATGCTGTCCAGTCTGACTGTGTTTCATTGCCATGGAAAAACGCAGAAGCTTAGTGGCAACGTCATTTCCTGTAATAACATCACACCCCTTCTCTTAACACGCCCACCAGCAGGTCCCTGGATCACTTGGTAAGCTACAGTGATCACGTGGCCTGAAATTTAGGCACAAAGGCCACATTTTCAAGAATAAACCCCTTGAGCTTTGACAAGGTAACATTTCTCTGTTTAATCATGTGTTTAACATTAGTGTACTTTACAGCTACTTTAACTGCTCCAAAAAAAAAAAAAATTATATATTTTGGCTAGAGACATTTTAAATAACTTCCCCACCCTTTATAAACAATGGGAGAACAGATGGACTTGCTAAGAAATTGCCTTGCAGCAAAATAATCATTAATTTTGCCAGAAGGAATAAATATAAAACAAGAAAGACAAACAAAGTATATAATTCAGTGATAACCAAATGAAATGAAGCGCTATGTGATAAATATATACAGCAGGTAAAATATGTATTGAACATGTCACCATTTTTGTAGGTAAATGTATTTCTAAAGGTGCTATTGAAATTTTTACTACATGTCGGTAACGACCCATGTAATTCAAACATACAAAGAAACCAAAACAAATACGTTTAGAAATTAAGTTATGTGTAATAAAATAGAATGACAGTGAAAAAGTGAACACATGAAGAAAGGGAGGCGCAAAAAGGCATTACAAGACACCAGCTGAAATCAGTAATTAGAAAGCAATCCTGCCCCTTGTCAGTGAAAATTAATATCAGCTGGTTCAGTCACATCTGATGGTCTATAAAATGTGTCTCATTACCAAGTTGTCACACAAGAAACATCTCATGATGGGTAAAAGCAAAGAGCTCTCTCAAGACCTTTGCAACCATATTGTTGCAAAACATACTGATAGCATTGGTTACATAAGGATTTTTAAACTTCTGAATGTTCCAGTGAGCACTGTTGGGGCCATAATCTGGAAGTGGAAAGAACATAATTTCACCATAAACCAGCCATGACCAGGTGCACCTCGCAAGATTTCTAACAGAGTGAAAAGAATTATCAGAAGAGTTGTCCAAGAGCCAAGGACCACAGCCAAGGAGCTTAAAACAAAAAACATGGAATTAGCAGGTACAAGTAATGCACTCAACCACCATGGCCTGCAAGCACGCAAACCACGCAAGACTCAATTTTTTCTTCCCTGTGTCATTTCATTTTATTACACATAACTTAATTTCTTATTTGTTTTAGTGTCTTTGTATGTATGGATTGCATGGGTTGTTACTGACATGTGGTACAAATTTCATGTCAAAAGCACCTTTAGAAATATACTTACCTAGAAAAATGGTGATGTTTTCAATACTTATTTTACCCACTGTATGAATCAATAACATGTAATACACTATATAAAAAAACAATATAAAGTGTCAATCAAAGCCTCAAAGAGAAGAATTATATAAACACCCAGTGTAGTGTAAAATCATAAAAATAAATAGTCCAAATGAATATCTTCATTTTTTAACCAAATATCTTAGTACCAGTGTAAAAAATAGGATTTTTTTTTAATACAGCTTACCTGTAAAATCCTTTTCTTGGGAATACATCATGGGACACATAGCCTTAATCAGGGTTTGACAAATTTGCTTGGAATCTAGAAGCCAGCTAAAAAAGTTAGGAGCCTGAAAATGCGCCCCGTCCCGACGAGCTTGCGCGCAGAATCGAACACATACGTGAGTAGCGCCCGCATATGTAAATGGTATTAATGGTATTATCGCCGCGATTGTTAGAGCGAGAGCAATAATTCTAGCTCTAGACCTCCTCTGTAACTCAAAACATGCAACCTGTAGAATTTTCTAAACGTTCCCTATGGAGATTTTAAAGGGTAAAAGTTTGTCGGCATGTGACATGTTGGGTATCAATTTACTTGGCGTAACATTATCTTTCACAATATAAAACAAAATTGTTATAACTTTACAGTCTTATTTTTTTATTAAAAAAAGTGTATTTTTTCCCCAAAAAAGTGCGCTTGTAAGACCGCTGCGCAAATCAATGTTATAGAAAGTATTGCAACGATCGCCATTTTATTCTCTAGGGTGTTAGAATAAAAAATATATATAATGTTTGGGGGTTCTAATTAGAGGAAATGAGATGGCAGTGAAAACAGTGAAAAATTACACATTAGAACTGGTGTTTTACTTGTAATGCCAACGGCCACCACCAGATAGCGCCAGGTCACAGAAGGAAGCTTGGGACTTCACAAGGCCGCGGCCTCAATTACTGTCCGCCGCGGGCCTGCCGTGATCGCGTGGCGGGGGAGGTGGGGGCGCACGGAGACACAGGATCCTGTGACTCCGTGCGCCCCCACCTCCCCCGCCGCGCAATTGCGGTGTGCCCGCGATGGCCAATAATTGAGGACGTGGCTTTGTGGCCTTGTAGGCCGCGGCCTCAATTACCAGCGCCCAGATTTTGTCGAGCCCTGGCCTTAATTACTTAATGGGTTATGTAGTCACCACAGGTGATTGGACAGTGGTTAACCCAATTAGAATTGAGTTTCTCCCCTATATATACTCTCCCAAATGGAGAGTACCTCAGTTTTGTAGCAAAGCAATAAGTGTCCCACGTTCAACTCCGAAGAGGGGCGGAAGCCCTGTGTCCCATGATGTATTCCCAAGAAAAGGATTTTACAGGTAAACTGTATTAAAAAATCCTATTTTCTTGCTCACTCATCACAGGACACAGAGCCTTAATCACTTAATAGGATGTCCCAAAGCAATGCTAAAATTAAAGGGAGACACAGATCAGAAAACAAGACCGCCATCGGGCCAGGGGATCTATACTGCTGCCTGCAGTACACTACGCCCAAAGGCGACATCGTCGTACCCTCTCACATCTACCTGGTAAAACTTAGTAAATGTATGGACTGAAGACCAAGTAGCAGCCTTATAGGTCTGATTCATGGAGGCCTTGTGATGCACTGCCCATGAAGCACCAACTGCTCTAGTCGAGTGCGCTTTCACCTGAAAAGGAGGAATCTTCTTTTCAAAACCATAGGCCTGAATAATGACTTGTCCAATCCAACATGCAATAGTAGATTTTGACGCTGCCTGGCCCTTCCTTGGGCCTTGTGGCAGAATAAACAGACAATCAGTCTTTCGTATGTGAGCCGTAGCTTGCAGATAAACTTTCACCGCTCTTACAACATCTAGAGAGCATAGACTTTCTTCCTCCCCAGACTGCGAATCTGGAAAAAAAGGACGGTAAAAAAGTCGGGTGAGGACGCAGCACCACCCTGTCATCATGAATAATCATATACGGTTCTTTACATGAAAGAGCCGCCAATTCCGATACCCTCCTTGCTGAGGACATGGCTAAGAGAAAAAACTGTTTATTTATCAAAAGACCTAAAAGAAGCATGGTGTAATGGTTCAAAAGGTAGCTTCTGTAAAACAGACAATACCAAATTCAAATCCCATGGGCACATGGGGGACTTAACCGGTGGATTCAAGCACAGTGCTCCCTGAACAAAGGCCCGGACTAGGGAATGAGAGGCAAGCGGTTTTTGAAAGAATACCGACAAAGATCTGGCCCTTGATAGTGCTCAAGGCCAACTTCATATTTAAGCCCAACTGAAGAAAGGAAAGAATCCTATTAATGGCATACTTCCTAGGATGCCACCTTCTGGGTTCACACCAGGAAACATATGCCTTCCAGATTCTGTAATAGATGAGCCTGGAGGCCAGCTTCCTGGCATTAACCAGAGTGGATAGGACTGGACCTGAGAGCCCACAATTTCTCAGAATGTGGGTCTCAACAGCCAAACCATCAAATATAGACTTTGTAAGGCAGGATGGAATATTGGCCCCTGCGATAGTAGGTCTGAGCATAGTGGGAGAACCCAAGGTCTTCTCACTGCCATCCTTACGATTTCTGCGTACCAGGGTCCCCTGGACCAAGCCGGGGCGACAAATCACCGGCTTTCCTTCCCTCTTGACTCTCTGAAGGAATTGTGGGAGAATCGGAACTGGAGGGAATGCATAAATCAGAGAAAAAACAACCCCATGTGACTGTCAGGGCATCTGACCCTTGAGCACAGGGATCTCTTGTTCTTGACACAAAGTTGTCCAGCTTTGCGTTGAACTTGGAAGCCAACAGGTCCAGTAGAGACCATTCTCCTGGACTCCACCTGTCAATTTTCTACCCCTGGAAATAAGACCGCAGATAGGCGAGGAATATGCCTTTCTACCCAGGACAGGATGTAATTCACCTCTTTGAGCATCCAGACTTCTGGTGCCTCCTTGGTGATTGATATAGGCCACGGCTTTAGCATTGACAGACTGAATCTGAACAGGCCAACCCTGCAGTCTGTAAGACCAGACTCTGAGGGCCAGATGAAATGCCAGAATCTCCAAAATGTTGATGGGGAGGAGCTTTTCTGCTCCGGACCACTTCCCCTGGGCAGATGCCTCTTCCAGAACTGCCGCTCAGCCAAGAAGGCTGGCGTCTATGGTTACAAATTTCCAGGTAACTGGAGTGAAGGAATTTCCTTTTGACAGATTTTGGGAGCAACCACCAATTGAGGCTCTGGCGAACCTTTGGAGATAAGATCATAGGAAGGTCCAGGGCCTGAACATCTTTGTTCCAAGTGGACAGAATTCTGCCCTGTAATGGCCTTGAGTGAAACTGGGCATAAGGGACAGCCTCGAATGAGGCTACCATCTTTCCCAATAATCTCATGCATAGACGGATGGAAGGCCTTTTCTTTGCCTTTATCACTCGGACCAAGTCTCCTATGGCTTTTGCCTTTGGCTTGGGAAGTAATACCTTGCTTTGGGATGTGTCTATAATCATGCCCAAAAACTCCAGCCTTCTTTGAGGCTGCAAGGAGGATTTTTCCAGATTGAGGACCCAGCCTAGGTACTCTAAATATTTCACTGTGCTGTGCACATTGTGGCCCAAGCGTGCAGTGGACTGATCTATGATCAATAGATTGTCCATATAGGCTATTACTGCTATGCCACGTGCCCTTGGTCGGGGCCAGTATCTTTGTGAACACTTGAGGTTCCATAGCCAGCCTGAAAGGAAGGGCCACAAACAAAGTGGCGCTGATCCCCCGCAAACCTTAGAAATCTTTGAGCATCTCTGATGCCTATTGATGCCAGTAATGTCTCCTCCCTGAAGGGTGGAAACAACTGAACGGACAGACTCCATGCCAAAGGAGCGAATGTTCGGAAACGGATTCAGGCTTTTCAGATGTAGGATAGGTCTGACATCCCCGTTTAATTTTGGAATCGTGAAAAGGTTTGAGTAGAACCCTGATCCCTGGGCTAACTCCATGATTACCCCTTGGGACAACAGGCATTCCAAGGCAAACAACAAAGGCCTTATTTTTTCTGGATCTTTGGCAATTCTTGATCTCAGACAAAACGGTGTGGCGGAAGCTCTCTGAATTCCAGCTTGTAGCCTGAGGATACTGTGAAGATTACTCACTTGTCCTGAACTTCGTCCAGCCAGGCGTTTGCAAATTGCAGCAGCCTTCCCCCCACTAGATCGAGCGGGGGCGTCCCTTCATAGGGAAGTCTTGGGGTTCTGCTTAGATTTTGAACCCCAAGTTCTTTTCTGCCCTTGGGCTTGGTTCTGGGCCTTTCCCCTAGTGTTAGACTGGGGAGGCCATCGCCACTGCCTGGAAACTAAGGTTCCAGGGGCTGGGGAAAGAGAACGCTTAAATGAAGAACGTTTACTCTTTTTGTTTACCAGCAACAGAGTAGATTTGCCTCCGGTAATCTTTTGGATGTATTTATCCAAGTCATCCCCAAACAGGCGTCCTCCCTTAAAGGGGAACTCCGCCAAGTATATTTTGCAAGAAACCTCGGCCTCCCAATGTTTTAACCAAAAGGGACCTGCGCATGAAACACAAGGCTTCAGGAAGGGCCTCATGAACCTCTGTAGGGAGGAGGTTAATCATCTGCTTCATTTGTTCCTTAAGGAACTGACATACCAATTGCTGCAACTGCAGGTTGCACTACAGCACCAGCCATAGAGGAGGAAGCTTTCAATAGGGATTCCAGCTTTTTATCAGTTGGACCATTAAAGCCATGAGCATTGTCTATAGGACAGGTCAGGCTTTTGTTTGCACAAGAAATAGCAGCATTATAGCAGGTACCCCCCATTTCTTCGTGAAACCTTCCTCCATAGGATAAAAGAGGGAAAAACTGCTTAGGAGGAGAAACGGTTTATCTGGGTGAACCTAGTCATCATACATCAGTTTATCCAGCAAGGGATGAACAGGAAAGGAGCATGCAGCCTGTGGGGATTTCCGAGATCCCAAAGAGAACACAGAAGCTTCAACAGGAGGCAATTTGTAAGTGGCACGCACCATCTCTGCATAATATTGTACCTGCATCTTTAGCGCCTGAGAGGTAGCAGGAAGCCTCTCATCCTCCAAGTCCAGAGACTGCAACTGATCCTCATCTTCAGAGAGGTATTTTTCACCCTCAGAATGCTCATCTGATGAGAGAGCCAGAGCAGATGAAGGGGGATCTCCCCGTTTTCTGCTATCTTTCAAGAAGGTTGCGATTATAGTAGCAATCCTTCCTTCTAAGCCATCCAAAGCAACTTTTAAAGCATCCTCGATTACGTATACAGGAGCTGCCATAGGAGAAGCTGCAGAACCAGACAGGGGTTCATCCTGTGAGGCTGCTATCAGGCGAAGGGATAGAGATCACTGGGGGCTTTATTGGGGGGACCCCTGTATGCGTTTGTGGCAGAGCCTGCAGCGGAGGAGATGAGTGGCGTTTTAATTGACCGACTTCACTGAGCTTGTCCTGGATGGCTATGTAACAATACACCAGGTATGCACTTACTCCCTCCAGTGGTGAAAACCAGGAAAGACATCCTACTCACAGAAGATAATATTAAAATAAATGATCCTCTCTTACCTTATCCACGCCCCAGGAAAGCTACTAAGAAGTAGTTCCAACTTTCACCCATCACGGCGGGCAAGTTGTGCCAACCTTCAGGTTTATCAAGGGTTCAATTAGAGAAACCTCATACCTGGACCTGTAGAAGACTCTGCCAGAAACTTTTTGTGCCACAGTTGCATTAGTACACCAAAGTCTGGATCCCAGAGCCCAGACCTCCACAGAGAGACATTACAGGCAAACCTTGTTTCTTCTTTACACGAGGCCCGGGTACCACTCATCTTAGGCTTTTGATATCCGCCCGAGGTATGGATCCGGTTATAGCTCCTAGGCCTCCGCAGACCATCAAAAGAGCACTTTCTTCTTAGCACATGTTGAATGTGACCAACCACCTTAAACACTGACGAAAAAAACTGAGGTACTCTCCATTTCGTAGAGGTTATATAGGGGAGGAATTCAATTCTAATTGGGTTAACCAGTGTCCAATCACATGTGGTGACTACATAACCCATTAAATAATTAAGGCGCCGTGTCCCGTGATGTATGAGCAAGAAAGATATTCATGGTTTTACACTACACTGGGTGTTTATGTATTTCTTCTCTTTGAGGATTTGATTTACATCAGTGTTAGTTTCGGCGTCGACAACATTTTTGTCATAATTTTTTGTTAGCAGTAGGTTTCCAATGAAAACTAAACAAAAATTAACCACATTTTTGTCAGTTGACGCAAACTATGACGAAAAATCAAGTCCCATTTTCATCAACAAACGAAAATGTGAGGGAGGGTCATTTACCAACGTAAACTTCTGGTTTCCTCAGGGCTCTGCCTGTAAAAAACGGGAGTGTTTCCCCTCCCAGCAAGCAAGGTAGCAACTGTACAATGCTTAGTGGTGTGGCGTGCTTAGCACTGGACAGCAATACAGGACACCTCAGATCACCATCCAGAGAACTGTGTGCATACCAGGCCTCCTTGGACCACTGTCCAGAGCACTGTGCAGCATTACAGGCCTCCTCAGAACACCGTCCAGAGCATGGTGTGCATTTACAGGCCTCCTCAGACCATCTAGAGCACTATGCAGCATTTACAGGCCTCCCCAGATCACTGTGTGCATTACAGGCCTCATTAGATCACCATCTAGAGCACTGCAGCATTACAGGCCTCCTCAGACCACCATCCAGAGCAATGTGCAACAATACCTGTACAGGCCTCCCAGAGCACTGTGCATTACAGGCCTCCTCAGAACACCATCCAAAACATTGTGCAGCATTACAAGCCTCCTCAGACCACAGTCCAGAGCACTGTGCAGCATTACAGGCCTCCTGAGACCACTGTACAGCATTACAGGCCTCCTCAGACCACCATCCAGAGCACTGTGCATTACAGGCCTCCTCAGACCATTGTCCAGAGCATTGTGTGCATTACAAGTAGGGGTGCAACGGATCGTTACCGATCCGTGATCCGAACGGGTCACCCTGTTCGGATCGTACAGCACGCGATCCGCGGAGCGCTCCGGAGCCTCGACCGTAGGAAAGTCCCCGGCTTCAGTCTAGCTCCAGAGCGGCGGCCATCTTGCTCCACCCCAATCAATCACAGAGCGGCTGTGATTGGTTGGATGGGATGTCCCATCTCTGCACCTGATTGGCCCGCGTGATGAGCGCCCTCTCTGATTGGAAGGCTGCCCGGATTGGCTGGCTGTCTTGGCACGCTCTGGGAATCAGGATGAATGTGTGGAGCTTAGGGGGAAAAGTGAGCGCCGCTATGAAGGACGGGGACTCAGTGTTCTTTACTAGTGTGGGGGCAATGTTGGAGTGGTCTGGAACAGTGATGGTGATGACGAGTGGGGGACAATCGTGGACATTACAGTGCAAGTACAGTGAGTTGGATGTTGGACTGGCTATTATATTACAGTGATTACTAGTGGGGGCAATGTTAAACTGGCTATAATTACAGTGTTTACTAGTGTGGGGGCAATGTTGGACTGGAACAGTGATGGTGATGACGAGTGGGGGACAATGGTGGACATTACAGTGATGAGTGGGGGGCAATGGTGGACATTACCATATAGAGCCATTGGCCCAGCTAGAGCCCAGACTTGAATCCGACTTTTTTTTCATAAATCTTTTTTTTTTTTTTTTGCTGACCCGAAAATGATCCGATCCGTGACTCCTGATCCGAGGTTCGATCCGATCCGTGAGTTTTTTGATCCGTTGCACCCCTAATTACAAGATTCCTCAGACAGTCCAGAGCACTGTGTGTATTATCCTCCACCAACCAACAATTCTGCCTCCCACAAACTGGCTACAGTATGTGCCCATGTGGTACGCAGATCAGTGCTACCAACAACAACTCGTTATGTGTATAAAAGACACCTGTCCACAGAATCTCTTTCTTCCATTCAAACCAACCATCATGGGCAAGACCAAAGAGATGTCAGGGACAAGATTGTAGACCTGCACAAGGCTGGAATGGGCTACAAGACCATCAGCAAGAAGTTTGGTGAAAAGGAGACAACTGTTGGAGCAATTATTCGCAATGGAAGAAATACAAAATAACCAAACTGCCCTTGATCTGGAGCTCCATGCTAAATTTTGCCTCATGGGGTAAGGATGATCATGAGGAAAAAGGGAGGGATCAGCCCAGAACTACATGTGAGGAGCTTGTGAATGATCTTAGCAAAAAACACAGAATTTCCAAGCTCAACTTACCAACCAATCAGCAACCAACCAAATTCACCTTTCTAACAGTGTGTTAAAAACAGGGGTTTAGTTGCACGCATTTGCAAATACATGCGTAAGCTGCAGGCCCCGTCAATGCTCCCTTTGTACTGCAGAAATTAACTCTAAAATTTAAAGAGTCTCCTCAGTGGAAGCACATGTATGCTGATGGATAGATGAAGGGCAGATGACTGGAGGGTCACCTACTTTAGTTGCGAGAAAGGGGTTGCACCCACAAAACGGGGATATTGATATCCCCTGATGGGAGATAGCACATGTTGACACACTGTGTGCATCTTCGAAATTTGGCTTGAAGAAAGCAGTAAAAAATATTAAAATAGCGCTTAAAAAAAGGGGGGGGGGTTGTATTTCTTTAGATTCGCCCCAAAACATCAATCGTGTTCTTAAATTTTTGATCCATAAGATTTATATTATTCCTCATGATGTCTAGTTCTCGACTACACACCATGATTTCCTGTATTAAATATTGTGCGCTAGCACTTGTGAAACAAGGAGTTTCTTCTTCACCAACAACATGTTCATCACCTAAAAATAAAAAAAAGGTATTATAAATATGCAGGCCTACATCTCTTGCCTGAAGCTGTGGTGACAGCCACTGACCTGTTGTGGTGACAATTTCCACCACTTCATCCACCTACCCTTGCCCACATCTTCATCTTGGGGTTCTATCTGGTCCCCTTCTTTAGGAGGTGTGGGAAACAAAAGGTATACGTAGCACACAGATATTTCATGCCAGAAAAAGGAATATAAAACATTGCTTGGAAGTGGGGTACAATTGTCTGTTTTGGCAGAGTTCGAAAGCTGAAGACATGATTTTTGCCCTTACCAAAGCTGGAATACTTACCTTTTTGGCCAAGTTTCACACATGGAGACACCCCAAGTATCCACTGGAGCACCTGTGTGGGACACCCTAGAAAGGTTGTTCTGGTGTCCCACACTAGTGCTCCTGAGTCCAGATGTATAAACAGCTACTGAGTGTCCTCTCCTTTACACTGAATCAAGTTTGCATTTCATTCTATTTACGAACACATCTAGACAACAATGTCAAACTTATTTTAATACAAATAGGCATGACCAAATGTAGTTAACCATGTATCTACCAAAAACATTGTATGTAGTGGGCGAACAATGTTTACTACGACCGATTACTGTGCCCACTAACCTGAAAGTTATCATTTGAAACTGTCCAACTGTAAAAAAAAAAAGCACATGGAGCAACATGCAAGTAATAATCATAATAGGAACACGTACGATCGCCGTACCCCAAAATTCATGTGCAGACTCCTCACAACTTTAGACATGATCTTGGCCTTTCTCACATTAGGGTTCTTGTATGGTCCATGCTTCCTATTATAGTCTGTCCTCCTTAAGATGTCCACCATCTCTGCAAAGGACATATTTGAGGCCTTATATCTCCTCCTGGATCGTGACGTTTCTGGCTCTGGGCTTTCTTCATCGTTAGTGGAATTATCAGCCACCTGCTGTGTCTGCCATGTCGTCTCCCACTGCGTGATGAAAGAGAAGGGGCAGGGAATATACTAGAAAAAACGTCAGGGGCAGGCGACGAGGGCGGAGTTTCACGCATGCACAGTGTATATAAAGCTAACACGCATGTGTCGTACCTACGTTCTGTGTGCGGATGAAGGCGTAGGTGCCCAACATGAGACCAAAGGTAACATTTAAACTTGGGTCATCGGTGGCCTATACTGATTCTATATTAGGGCCTATATGGGGATAAGATTAGTAGTTTACACTGACAGTATTTTTGGCTTGTGTTTTGTCTTGCAGAATGAATGAATGCTTTCAAAAAGCACGATTATATGTGCGAGTTCCTGGACAGATACAGGGACCTGCTTTGTGGGAAAACAAAAATTCCATACGTAAGAAAAGAGGAGCAAGGACAGCAGCGCTGGAGAAACTGCTGCAATTTGTACAGACACAGGTCCCCACTGCAACCCTCCAGGATGTGGACAATAAAATTGGGAACTTGAGGGGCACATACAGGAGGGAGCACAATAAGGTGCTGGATGCCCAGAAATCAGGAACAGCAGCAGCGGATGTGTATGTACCCAGTCTGTGGTACTACAACAAATTGCACTTTCTGGACAACCAGCTTGAAATGAGGCCATCACTTTCTACTCTTCCTCCACCCTTCTATCCAGCCTTCCCTCCAGCCTAGCTGAGGCTTCCGAGCAGCAACCTGAGCCTTCCATGCTGGAAGAAGTGGATGCGCCCAGCTGGAGCCAGGTATAGTATTTTTAAAAAGATTTATTGTCCTAAAACTAATGATGTAAAATAAATGTTAATATTGAAAAGAAAATAATGTTTGAAAAAAAAGTGTTTTACATATCAAGAGACAGTAGTGGCCAAAAATTATTGGAAGAAGAATGAAAACAGCTGGGGTCAGAATGACAGTTTTTTCTATTTATTAATATTCAATTTGCAACAGTCATGAGCTGAAAATTATGTGCGATTGATGAATCAAAAACTAAAACTACAGTTGCAAGAAAAAGTATGTGAACCCATTTTGAATGATATGGATTTCTGCACAAATTGGTCATAAAATGTGATCTGATCTTCATCTAATGCCGCGTACAGACGGTCGTTTTTTGTGATGTAAAAAAACGTAGTTTTTTATGATGAAAAAAAAAAGAAGTTTTTCAAACTTCATTTTCAAAAACAACGTAGCATACACACCATCGTTTTTTTCCTAGCAAAGTGCGGTTACATTTAGCACGTACGACGGCACTCTGTTCCATTCAAACTCGCGTTCTAACTTGCTTCTGAGCATGCGCGGGTTTAAAAACGTTGTTTTAAACGTCATTTTAGCTAGACACGGTCATTTTTTGTGACACAAAAAATGAGGTTTTGAAAAACGACATAAAAAATTGAAGCATGCTCGAATTTTTTTTTTTGTCGTTTTTCAGAAGACATAAAACAACGTTTTCCCCACACACGGTCATTTTAAATGACGTTTTTAAAAACAACGTTTTTTTTTCATCACAAAAAACGACCGTCTGTACGCGGCATAAGTCACAACAATAGACAATCACAGTCTACTTAAACTAATAACACACAAATAATTAAATGTTACCATGTTTTTATTGAACACACCATGTAAACATTCACAGTGCAGGTGGAAAAAGTATGTGAACCCCTAAACTAATGACATCTCCAAGAGCTAATTGGAGTGAGGTGTCAGCCAACTGGAGTCCAATCGATGAGATTGGAGGTGTTGATTACAGCTGCCCTATAAAAAACACACAGTTCTGGGTTTGCTTTTCACAAGAAGCATTGCCTGATGTGAATGATGCCTTGCACAAAAGAGCTCTCAGAAGACCACGATTAAGACTTGTTGACTTGCATAAAGTTGGAAAGGGTTATAAAAGTATCTCCAAAAGCCTTGCTGTTCATCAGTCCACGGTAAGACAAATTGTCTATAAATGGAGAAAGTTCAGTACTGCTGCTACTCTCCCTAGGAGTGGTCGTCCTGTAAAGATGACTGCGAGAGCATAGCGCAGACTGCTCAATGAGGTGAAGAAGAATCTTAGTGTCAACTAAAGACTTAAAAAAGTCTCTGGCATATGCCAACATCCCTGTTAGCAAATCTATGATACGTAAAACACTAAACAAGAATGATAAGTGATGGCGCTGTCTAAATATCCCCCTAATTTGCAGAGGAGATATACGGAGGTGATATGTAAGCTGTCCACTCACACAGTGGATCCACAAGCTATGTTGCTTGCTATGAAGAATAATAATAAATGATCCCAGGATGGGATGAGCAGTGGTGTCTAGCTGTAAAAACTGTGAATAAAACTGCCTGTAATTACCATAAATGAAAAGCTAATGGCTCAAGCATATACAGTGCCTTGCGAAAGTATTCGGCCCCTTTGAACTTTGCGACCTTTTGCCACATTTCAGGCTTCAAACATAAAGATATAAAACTAATTTTTTTTGAAGAATCAACAAGTGGAACACAATCATGAAGTGGAACGAAATTTATTGGATATTTCAAACTTTTTTAACAAATAAAAAACTGAAAAATTGGGCGTGCAAAATTATTCAGCCCCTTTACTTTCAGTGCAGCAAACTCTCTCCAGAAGTTCAGTGAGGATCTCTGAATGATCCAATGTTGACCTAAATGACTAATGATGACACCTGTGTGTAATCAAGTCTCTGTATAAATGCACTTGCACTGTGATAGTCTCAGAGGTCCGTTTAAAGCGCAGAGAGCATCATGAAGAACAAGGAACACACCAGGCAGGTCCGAGATACTGTTGTGGAGAAGTTTAAAGCGGGATTTGGATACAAAAAAAATTCCCAAGCTTTAAACATCACAAGGAGCACTGTGCAAGCGATAATATTGAAATGGAAGGAGTACCAGACCACTGCAAATCTACAAAGACCTGGCCGTCCCTCTAAACTTTCAGCTCATACAAGGAGAAGACTGATCAGAGATGCAGCCAAGAGGCCCATGATCACTCTGGATGAACTGCAGAGATCTACAGCTGAGGTGGGAGACTCTGTCCATAGGACAACAATCAGTCATATACTGCACAAATCTGGCCTTTATGGAAGAGTGGCAAGAAGAAAGCAATTTCTTAACCATTTCCCGCCCGGCCTATGGTCGATTTACGTCCGGGAAATGGTTCTGAAATCCTGACAGGACATCCATGGACGTCCTGCAGGATTTCATGCCGCGCGCCCGTGATGCGGGGTGTCAGTCTGACACCCTGCATCTCCGATCTCGGTAAAGAGCCTCCGGCGGAGGCTCTTTACCACGTGATCAGCCGTGTCCAATCACGGCTGGTCACGATGTAAACAGGAAGAGCCGTTGATGGCTCTTCCTCACTCGCGTCTCACAGACGCGAGTATAGGAGAGCCGATCGGCGGCTCTCCTGACGGGGGGGGTTCACGCTGATTGTTTATCAGCGCAGCCCCCCCTCGGATCGCCACACTGGACCACCAGGGAAGCCCACCCTGGACCACCAGGGTGGGCCAAACAAAAAAAAGCATTGAAAAAAAAAAAAAGCTTTTTTTTAAAAAAAAAAAGATGCCAATCAGTGCCCACAAATGGGCACTGACTGGCAACATGGGTAGATCAGTGCTGCCCCACAATGTCCATCAGTGCCACCCCACAGTGTCCATCAGTGCCACCCCACAGTGCCCATCCATGCCCAGTGCCCACCTATCAGTGCCCATCTGTGCCACCCAAAAGTATCCATCAGTGCCACCCATAAGTGCCGCCCATGAGTGCCCATCTGTGCCGCCTATGAGTGCCCAGTGCCGCCCATGAGTGCCCATCAGTGCCGCCCATGAGTTCCCATCAGTGCCGCCCATGTGTGCCCATCAGTGCCGCCTATGTGTGCCCATCAGTGCCGCCTATGTGTGCCCATCAGTGCCGCATACCAGCGCCGCCAATCAGTGCCACCTCATCTGTGCCCGTCAGTACTACCTCATCGATGTCCATCAGTGCCATCTCATTGGTGCCCATCAGTGCCGCCATATCAGTGCCCGTAATTGAAAGAGAAAACTTACTTATTAACAGAAAAAAATAAAAACGTATTTTTTTTTTCAAAATTTTCAGTCTTTTTTTAGTTGTTGCTCAAAAAAAAAATCGCAGAGGTGATCAAATACCACCAAAAGAAAGCTCTATTTGTGGGGAAAAAAGGACGCCAATTTTGTTTGGGAGCCAAGTGCGACAGTGCTGAAAGCTGAAAATTGGCTTGGGCGGGAAGGTGCGTAAGTGCCTGGTATGGAAGTGGTTAAAGATATCCATAAAAAGTGTCGTTTAAAGTTTGCCACAAGCCACCTGGGAGACACACCAAACATGTGGAAGAAGGTGCTCTGGTCAGATGAAACCAAAATCGAACTTTTTGGCAACAATGCAAAACGTTATGTTTGGCGTAAAAGCAACACAGCTCATCACCCTGAACACACCATCCCCACTTTCAAACATGGTGGTGGCAGCATCATGGTTTGGGCCTGCTTTTCTTCAGCAGGGACAGGGAAGATGGTTAAAATTGATGGGAAGATGGATGGAGCCAAATACAGGACCATTCTGGAAGAAAACCTGATGGAGTCTGCAAAAGACCTGAGACTGGGACGGAGATTTGTCTTCCAACAAGACAATGATCCAAAACATAAAGCAAAATCTACAATGGAATGGTTCACAAATAAACATATCCAGGTGTTAGAATGGCCAAGTCAAAGTCCAGACCTAAATCCAATCGAGAATCTGTGGAAAGAACTGAAAACTGCTGTTCACAAACGCTCTCCATCCAACCTCACTGAGCTCAAGCTGTTTTGCAAGGAGGAATGGGCAAAAAATTCAGTCTCTCGATGTGCAAAACTGATAGAGACATACCCCAAGCGACTTACAGCTGTAAACGCAGCAAAAGGTGGCGCTACAAAGTATTAACTTAAGGGGGCTGAATAATTTTGCACGCCCAATTTTTCAGTTTTTTATTTGTTAAAAAGGTTTGAAATATCCAATAAATTTCGTTCCACTTCATGATTGTGTCCCACTAGTTGTTGATTCTTCAAAACAAAATTACAGTTTTATATCTCTATGTTTGAAGCCTGAAATGTGGCAAAAGGTCGCAAAGTTCAAGGGGGCCAAATACTTTCGCAAGGCACTGTAGATATCCTTAAAAAACAATGATACCCGTGGCTAGTGTTAGACCACAGTGGGTGGGTAGTGTGTAAGGTGCATAGGCGCACAACTGTGCGCTATGTCAGTGAAAATGTAAACAGGGGTTGTGCCACATAAAACGCAATAGGCTGATAAACAACCAAAAATAATAGAAAATAACCACAAAATATATGCGCACACCTATGCGCTACGTGCCACTGCAAATAATAGTGCAAGAAATTTATATATATATATATATATATATATATATATATATATATATATATATATATATATATATATACACACAAAAAACTATGTCAGGCACAATAATATCCCAATCACTCAGAAGAGGAGATAGTGCTAACAATAAATCGTGTGAATATCCCCTAGATAAAGTGCAAAATTTATATATAAATATGTAATGATCAAATGTCCAGAAGTGGATCAGAGTAGGTGATAAATGAGCGTCAACATATCAAGTGACTGATCCGTGACAACATAAAAGTCCCATCCATAGATTATCTTGATGCAATTTGTGACATTTAAATAGACAATCCGTGACAGATGAATGCTCCTATACGACCAATAGTGCTTCCAAGGTGATTTCAGTGCTCCCCCACCAGGGTCCCCACTCACCAGATGGCCTAACCCCTGCAGGGGTAGACAGCATGTAGTATAAGGCTTCTACGCCTAGGCTGTTATATGTATGCTTTTTTCTCCTTGTATGTCTGCTGTGGGACGGTGTTCAGGTCAATCTGGATACAATGTAATCAGCTCCCAGTAATCCACAATCCTCAGAAGAAATATAAAAAACAGGCTTCCATGGTGTAGTAAAAGATACAAAGTTTTATTTGCAATACCCCCACTAGTGCTTAGGGGAATACAGGAAACAGGCTTGGCTTTAACAAAAAAATTGGCCAATAAAAACAAATGATTAAAATAAATAAACTAGGAGCCAGCTTCCAGGTAGTGGAGTGTCAGCCGTGCTGATTACAAACACTGTGCGCTCCAGCTGTATAGCGCAGACGTCTCAGCTGGCTCTCCCGGAAGTGACGTGCTTGCAAGTGTGCGTGTCCCCACCTTACGTACGTTTCGTATGACGTCTTCAGAGGCGGTAACACGCACACCTTCCAAAGATCTTAAAATACAGGCACCACCACAGAGTCACTCCCACATCTATGGCACAGCCCAATCATGCTCGGGGGAATTTTGCATACCTCCAATTCAGTACTAGGTGTGTTGAGAGACCCTTGGTCCACCTAACCACTACGTGGTGATGCCATTATGAACAACTTATATTGCACTCAGAAAATAGTCAAAAAAGGCACAAGAAGCCATGCATTCATATTATTACATATATCGCTGTATGTGTGCACATTTTATCAAATGGAGATATACAGCAACCAAATGAGACATTAAAAATCATATAGGCAACAAAAAATAAGGAATAAGAATAAAAGGTAGTGGTCAAAAGGTAATAATCAAAATCCATGGGTATTGGGTAATTTTAACACCTACCCTATCTAGTGGAGGATGATCACCCCCATGTCTGTAAAAGCAATGAATGCTCCTATTATGCCCGTATCCAGAAAATGGTAATTGAATGTGCTAATTAAACATAAGCTACTAGCCTACAACGACGCCTGTGTAATACCAAAAAGTGTAATACGTGTGTACAGACATATTATCAGGCATAGATACAGAGAAAGGGCATATATAATGCCCATAATGAGTTTAATGTGGATCCTTCCTACTTGATACAGACTATCATACAGATAGTGTTAATGTCTAGTACCCTATATATCAGAAAGAATAAAGATGTCATAACATCCAGAAGAGAATAGTCACCAGAGGTGGTGATCAGTAGGCATTTGTGTCCAGTGTTCCTACCTATAAGTGGTGGCTACTAATAGTATATATGGCAAGTATAATCTTCCCCCTCATGCACCCCACCTGATAGGTACCAGAACAATCTCCACAATATTCTGCCCTCCCCGATTCTGGCCAAAGGCCCGTATGTTATGGGTTTGATAGAAAACAGTTTAGGTCAATGTCTACGTTGAGTCCGTGGGGCTTCAAGGATCCTAGCCGATATATTCAGCTAGTTTCATTTTGAGAGATGCTATGGTTTTGTTACCACCCCTCCAGCTGTCCTTAACCATATCTATTCCAAAAAAGATTAAGCCAGTGGGGTCTCGATAGTGAAACTCGTCAAAATAGCGGGACAAATTATGCTTGGGGAATCCTTTTTTGATATTATTGATATGTTCCCGGATGCGGACACAACGTGGTCTGGTGGTTCTACCCACATATTGAAGGCTACAAGGGCATTCAATTATGCAAGTAACATGGGTGGTCTGGCACGTAATACTCTCTGATTTTATACTCTCTGTGGTCTGTTCTTGATTTAAAGCTTGTTTTTCTACGGGATTGTTTCTTGCTTACTCTGCATGCCAGGCATCTTTGGCATTTGTAGAAACCCTTCAATTCCGGACAGAGGCTCACAGTTTTAGGTGGGTCTATTACGTTATGTACTAAATGGTGTCGCAATGATGGGGCACGCTGTAGATAAAGATCGGTTTATTGGGCAATACGTTGGTAAGGGCGGAATCTTCTTTTAGGATTGGTCAATACTTTTTAATTATGTGTTCAAATTTCTTGAACTGCGTGTTAAAACCAGTTATGAAGGCCACTCCTTGCTTCTTCTTTTTTACTTTATTTTTCTGTGTCAGCAGGGTGTTTCTGTCTGTGTTGGATACTTCTGCTTTCAGTTTAGCCAAAGATTCTCCTGTATAGCCCTTTTCTTTAGATCTGCTTATGATCACGTTGGCTTGGGTATTGAAGTCCTCAGTTGTATTGCAATTTCTGCGTAACCTCAAAAGTTGCCCCTTGGGTATGTTAGCCTTCCATCTTGAGTGATGGCAACTGGAAGTCGGGATATACCCATTGCGATCTGTGATTTTAAAGAATGTTTTGGTGTGCAGGGAGGAGCCATGTTTATACATTTCAAGGTCCAGATAGTCTGTGTGTGTTGTGTCACATTTTTCCGTGAATGTGAGTCCATATCTGTTACTATCTAGTTGTTGTAAGAACTGCTGAAAGGTGTCGGCTGTGCCGTCCCACAGTATGATTAAATCATCAATGTACCTACGGTACAGTTTGATTTGAGGTGTGTTCCTACTGTAGATATACTCGTCCTCCCAGCAGTCCATAAGAAGGTTTGCAACACTGGGGGCATAGCGAGCCCCCATAGCAACACCTTTTGTTTGGTCATAATACGATTTATTATACCAAAAGTAGTTGCATTGCATTGCCATTTCTAATCCTTCTAGGATAAATTGTATCTGTTGTTGTTTTAACTTGTTTTTTTTTTATGTAGTGCTTTTTCCACCCCTAAAAGACCATCTTGTTGAGCTATACTGATGTATAATAAATTGACATCTATCGTGGCCAGCAGGAAATTTTCCGCCCCATTGACTAGTTGAAGCTCATTGATGAGTTGTAGACTGTCTCGGAGATAAGACCTACCCTCTTTCACCAAAGGCTTTAGGAAGGTGTCCAAGTATTCTCCCAGCCGGGAAAAGATCGAGTTGATTCCGCTGATAATCGGTCTCCCTGGGGGTTTTTCCATCCTTTTGTGAATTGTGGGTGTATAATAGATAACTGGTGTCTATTCTAAACAAGAATGGATTTCATGGGAGGATACCACAGACGAAGCCACTGCTATCCAAAAAAACATTGCTGCACGTTTACAGTTTGCACAAGAGCACCTGGATGTTCCACAGCAGTACTGGCAAAATATTCGGTGGACAGATGAAACCAAAGTTGAGTTGTTTGAAGAAACACACAACACTATGTGTGGAGAAAAAGAGGCACAGCACACCAACATCAAAACCTCATCCCAACTGTGACGTATTGTAGTGGGGGCATCATGGTTTGGGGCTGCTTTGCTGCGTCAGGGCCTGGACGGATTTCTATTATCGAAAGAAAAATGAATTCCCAAGTTTATCAAGACATTTTGCAGGAGAACTTAAAGGGTTTGTAAAGGATTTTTTTTATCATAGTAGCTTCCTTTACCTTAATGCAGTGCTGTTTTCATGTCCTCATTGTTCGTTTTTGCTCTCAAGTTGCTGTAATTCTTCTCAGATCTCCAAACTTCCTGGTTGTCTGTTTCCTGATAACCACAGTGCTGGGAGCTTTCTCTCTGTGGTCACTAACTTCAAGGAGGTGTGATTACTGTGTGTCTAAAACCCCTCAGCACCAATCAGTTTCGTTTTCCAAACCATCACTGCCCTGTATTGGCTCTGTACAGCAGAGAGGCAGGAAACAACATGCAAAAATGAAACTAGAAACTACAGGTACATTATATGATTGATTTGTATCTATTTTTTTTTATCACATCAAAGTTTATTGAGAAAAAAAGAGTATTGCATGTACAAATACAAATACAAATGGAAGTTATATTCAGAACATCACAGATAAAGCCTTATACTTTGGTTATATAGAAACAGGTAAATCATAATACAACGTGAGGGAGGCATGAGTATCTAGTTTCCGCCGGTCCAGGAACATGTCCCGGATTCCGGTGGGGTGTGTGATTATCCCCTCATATGGTCATAAGAATCTTCCAAAGGGCGTCAGTGTAAAGAGAGGGTAGAGAGATAAAAGCCAGAAAGAAAGAAAGGTGGACATTGGGGAGAGAGAGGGGGGGGGGGGGGGGGTGGAGAGGGTGGTGGGGTTCTACTGTTCGAATCATTATTATATAATGGATAGTGGCTGTGTGGGTACTTCAATGGTTGTAGTTAGGAAGGGTAGCTGGTTGTGAATCTTACATTTATACCTAAGAGAGAACTCAGATATTGGTTACAGTTCACGAAATCGCAGGGGTCACATTGTTGGGTGAATCAATGGGCCAAGAGACACGACATCCAGGGTATCTAGGCATAAGATTAGTGCAGGTCAAGTGGTATTCTGTATACAGGAGTGGGTGGGTGTTCCCACCAATCCCATTCTCAGTTCCTCAAAAGGACTTCACACTCTTTGGAATATCTGAAGGCGAACCAAGGAGACCACATCTCGTGATATTTTTCCACGTTTTCAGCTGACTGGGCTGAGGTATCCTCCATCTCACAGGTGTCAATCACTTTGCGCAACCAATCTGACACCGTGGGGACCTTTGTAGACTTCCAGTGTAAAGGGACCAGTGATTTGGCCGCATTTAGCAAGTGTCTCGAGAGGGACTTTTTATAGGATCCCAGGGAGAGGTGTGATATATGCAATAAACAGCATGCTGCGTCTAGAGAAAGCTTGGTCTCCGTGATCCGCCTCACTACTTTTCTGACCTCAAGCCAGTAAGGTTTTATCATGTCACATTGCCACCAGATGTGCAATAGGGTTCCCTTCTCCCTATGGCATCTCCAGCACCTGTCTGAGGACTGGGGGAACCATCTGTTAACTTTTTCCGGCGTGGCGTACCATTGCGTTAAGAGTTTGTAAGCTGTCTCTTGTATTCTAGTGCTGAGTGAGCACTTGTGGGACAGTATGCATGCTCTGGACCATTGGGTTTCTGTGATCTGGGTACCCAGGCTCTCCGACCATTTCTCCCTGTGTCTACTCGGGCCAGTGTTACGTCTTGTAGCAATGAAAATGCCATCAAGGTCGATCTGGGGACCTGTTCCCCCCTTTCACATACCCTTTCTAATTCAGTAAGGTCTCTGGTCAAGTGCATTTCGTGGGCCGGTTTAGTAACAAAGCTGCGGATTTGAAGATATGACCACCAGGGTAGGAGAGGAATATCATTGTCTGTCCTGAATTGTGTCAGATCTTTCATCAAACGCTTGTTAAAGCAGTGTCGTGCGAGAAGGGGGGCCTTAGTGCTGTCAGATCTCAGGAATCCGTTCTCCATTCCTGGTGGGAACCCTGGGTTGTTCAGCAATGGTGTGAGAGGGCTCAGGGGGGATGAGAATTTGGTGTGCTTAGTCAATTGGTGGAAGATGTTAAGTGTAGTGCTTACAAGCGGATGTATATGCAACGACTGTGGGTAGGAGGTCTTAGTCATCCAAGGTGAATATTGCAAGGGGATGGAAATGAGACGAGACTCAATCTCTACCCAGTCATTACTGGCGGAGTGAGAGTGCCAATCTATAATTCTACCAATATGGGAGGCATGATAGTAGGCCTTAAAGTCTGGGATACCCAGTCCTCCCTGCGCCTTGGATTTAGTCAGTAGGTTCGATTTTATGCGGGGGGGTTTATGTGCCCAAATAAATTTCATCTGGATGGAGTGGAGGTTTTTGAAAAAGCTGGCAGGTATCTTGACCGGCAGAGCCCTGATCAGGTACAACACCCTGGGAAGGACTGTCATCTTGCAGATGGCAGCCCTGCCAAACCATGAAAAGTGACCAGGGTGCCAGGTCTTCAGGTCTTGTTCAATACTTTTAAAGAGAGGAGGAAAATTCCTCTCAAAGATTGACTGAAGCCTGGGGGTTAGCCAAACACCAAGGTATTTTATGGCAGAGGTCTGCCATGTGAAGGGATTGTTGTTTTGTGCCAACTTCAGGGTTGCCTCCGACAATGTAATGTTTAAAGCTTCAGATTTGGAGTAATTAATTTTAAGATTCGCTAGTTTACCATACAGCGAGAATTCCCTCAGGAGTGACGGTAATGTTACATGTGGATCTGATAGAAAAAATAAAAGGTCGTCTGCATAAGCCGCGACCTTAAACTCCCTACCATCCAGCTGAAAACCCCTAATGGCATTATTTGCCAGAACCCGTCTGATGAAGGGTTCCAGTGAGATTATAAAAAGTAAGGGTGACAAAGGGCACCCCTGCCTAGTCCCGTTGTTAATGCTTACAGTATTTGAGAGTGAGACATTGACTTTAAGTTTGGCTGAGGGATTCTTGTACAGCGCTGAGATCCAGGCCATCATCTGTGAGCCAAGGCCCACGTGTCGACAGGCCTCCAACATGAAGTCCCAGTCTACTCGATCGAAGGCCTTCTCCGCGTCCGTCGACAGGAGAAAGCCTTCGATCTTTCGCTCACGGGCTGCGTGAATGAGGTTCAGGGACTTGGTCACATTGTCTCTGGCCTCCCTGCCTGGCATGAATCCAGCCTGGCACGGGCCTATTAGTTTGTGTAGTAGGGGTCTCAATCTGTTGGCGACAATCTTCGCCATCAGCTTGACGTCCAGGTTTAGCAGGGATATCGGCCTATAGCTTGCACAGTGTAGTGGGTCTTTGCCCGGTTTGGGCAGTACTGTAATATAGGCCGATAAGAAATCAGGTGGCACCTCCCTATGAGTGGATAATGAATTTAGGGCGTCTTTGAGAGGGGTGATTAGGATGTCCGTGAATGTCTTAAAATATATGGCACTAAACCCGTCAGGAATATAAATAAATGGTGATTCTGCGCAACATATCACACTAATGGAATAGTGATATCACATAAACAAGATAAATGTAAGAGCTGACAAATAATCAGCATATAGTATTAAATGCAAAGAGAATAGTGAGTCCAAATATAAATATATATATACTCAAATAGTGAATAGTGAGTCCAAAATATATAATACTCATAAGGCAAAAATATATAAAGAATATTGTGCAAAAAAAAACGGAATGGAAGTTCAATCCCAATAGTAAACACAAATCAGCTGTCAGGGCAGATATTCTGAATGCACTGGATGAAGGTGAGCACCAGCTCTATGGTGTGAGTGCACAGCCGTGCGATAGAAGATAAACCAGATCCCTGGCTGAGCTCCCGGGACTCTTACCTCTCAGCCCTCCTAAATGGGCATTGATGTACAGGTCACTCGCAGCCTTCTATGGGTGGTCCCTGATGTTTCCTCTCTTGATCTGATGGATCCTTCCTTAATTGGGACAGATGCTCCTCGAAACCAGATGGATGATGTGGGTTATAAGAGAGAGAGAGAGGGGACTCCCATAGTGAGGTAACGTTTGGTGCAGGTAAAATATGTTTATTGAGGAAAAACCTGCACTTACATTAAAAGAAAAATAAAAGTGCAACGAGGAAACAAACAGGCGGCGTTTGAATCGCCAGCTTACGTCACTCCGGGTGTACGTCCTCCAATTCCTACGCGTTACGACACCACGTGTCTTCGTCTGGGGAATCTGATTGGTAATGTGGCTGTTGTTTATATAACCGAAAAACAGGAAGTCTCATCGCGGCCATTTTCTTGTAGACCGTGATCTAATGGACATCAGACATACTAGAGGGGGCATAAACCACTCTAGAGCTCGGCAATAGAAAACGTGTGTAGAGGATACCGAGCACTATATTTAAAACGGGCAAACGTACGGTTCCTGGTATAAAGGCCAGCTAAATTATACATAGTAAAAACTATTAATGGAGACGTTTATAAAATAATAATAATAGTGAACCGTAAAGTCATATGACCAGCATAATGTAATTGAGACTAGCACCAGAGCATGGACATCATCAATGACAATCCACTAGGTGTCGCTCATGAGCTAAAGTCTATGGCTTGTATTGTAACCTTTACATGGTAGTAACTGGGTTTTACAATGATAAAATTAATATATGTAAAATTATATATATTAAAAATTCTTTAAAGCATAATAAAACTTAACATGTGTAAAAAACCTAGTAGTATCTATATCTATAGCCACAGGGGGCTCCCATATAAATTATTAATATGGAATAAATATAATACTGATATTTAAATATGTTAAAAAATTTAAAATTTGAAAGTAGAGGGTGTATATAAATAATACATATATATGGTGGTCGTACACTCGGTTTGTCGCATTACAACCACAGAATATATATACATACACACAGATAATAGGCAATTTAATAAAAAATATGGTCAATGGGTGTTGATGGACCTATATATAACTAGTCTAAAAATGTGGAGAACTAAAAATTGCTGAGGAAGCAGTTGAGGTCAAACTCAACGTTCATTCCTCCTGGTGTCAGGGTGCGCATCTTATGAATCCACTGGGATTCTTTTTGACTTATCGTGCGCACCTTGTGGCTTCCTCTCCAAGAGGGGTTAAATTTGTCAATGCCCCAGAATTGCAATTGTGAGGGATCCCGATTGTGTATCTGATCAAAGTGTCTAGAGACACTATGTTTCGGGAAGCCATTTATTATGTTCTCCACATGCTCACTAATTCGAACCTTCAAGGCCCTTTTTGTTCTCCCAACATATTGTAAATTACAGCTACATTGTAGCACATATACCACTGCTTCGGTGTGACATCCAATAAAGTCTCTAATCACATGGGTTTCTCCTGTGTTTGTTGCCACAAACTCGGTACGTTTCTTTTGAAACTTTTGCGATTTTCGACATGCATTGCAATTTTTGCATGGATAGAAGCCTTTTCCCGAAAAGAATGAGTATCCCGGCTTTGATGGTGGTTCTACTACTGATTTTACAATCAAGTTCCTTAGAGTAGGTGCTCGTTTATATACTATCCTTGGTTTTTCAGGAAGTAATTTCCCTAAATCTTTATCTCCTTTTAAAATGTGCCAGTGTCTTCCAATTAATTTGGCCACATCTTTATATTGGGAGTTGTAATCAAGGATAAGTACTGGTGCTGTTTGTTGTTGGCACTTTTTTGGTTTGTCCTGTAGCATCTCTTTTCTATCCAGTTTTTTGACCGTGTCTATTTGGCCTTTAATCCATGACTCTTCATATCCTTTTTCTTTGAACCTCAAACCAATCATGTCTGCTTGTAATGAGTAGTCACTCTCATATGTACAATTTCTTCTTAATCTAACTAGTTGCCCCTTAGGGATGTTAAAAAGCCAAGGTTTAAAATGACAACTGTCAGTTGAGAGATAACTATTCATATCTACGTTTTTAAAATGTGTTTTAGTAACAATCTTGTCTTTCTCAATACTAATGTTCAGGTCTAGGAAGTCTACAGATTTATCATCGATTTTCCACACCAGGGAAATATTTTTATCATTTCTATTGAGTGTTTCAAGGAAGTTGTCCAAGCTCTCTCTATTCCCACTCCACAAGATAATGATGTCATCTATATATCTTTTGTAGAGGGATAACTCAGTAGGAGTATTCTCGTATATAGCTGACTCTTCCCATAATGCCATGAAGGCATTTGCCACACTAGGTGCGAATTTCGCTCCCATGGCAATACCAATTGCCTGATGGTAAAAGTTCTGGTCATACCAGAAGTAATTACACTTAAGGCACAAATCAAGGCATTTAATGAGAAACTTCCTTTGTGGACATATGAGGTTACTAAATTTACGTAAAAGCCATTTAACGGCGAAGCTGGCGTCATGGTGTTGTACAATAGTGTACAGTGATGTAACATCTGCCGTGGCGATCAACGTTCTTCCTTCGCTCACGGGTACTGTATCTAATAACTGTAGTATATGTTTCGTGTCCTTGAGGTGAGCTGGTGTAGCTTGGACTGCAGGCTGGATAAAATAATCTATATACTGTCCCATCCTCGCAGTCAGGGAATCTATCCCGTTTACAATAGGCCT
The DNA here is from genome assembly GCF_905171775.1 of Rana temporaria. Lineage (NCBI taxonomy): Eukaryota > Metazoa > Chordata > Amphibia > Anura > Ranidae > Rana > Rana temporaria. The sequence continues at coordinate 285,175,170 of NC_053492.1, forward strand.
TCCTGGTGGGTTTTCTCTGGATTTATGGATCTTGGGGACAGTATATATAACAGGTGTTCTACAGGTTTCTGGCATTAAATATTTAGATTCTTTTTTATTCAGGATATCTTTTTTCTTTCCTAAATCGATAAGTAATGCCAGTTCTTTCTTATACTTTCTGATCGGATTTCCCAGAAGTTTAGTATAAGTGGTGCCATCTTGTAATTGTCTACTCAGTTCGTTTTGGTACTGTTCTTTCGATTGTATCACAACTGCTCCTCCCTTATCTGCAGGGCGGATAACGATGTCAGTTCTTTCTTTAAGTAGTTTAATACCTTTCTTTATATGGATGGGGTCGCTCCTATTTTTTAGTTTCAGAGACTCCAGGTCTTGTAAAACCATTTTGCTAAAAACGTCAATATGTTGGTTCTTAGAGATTTGGGGGTTGTAAACCGAGTTATTTCTCAGGGTACTGTGTACTGGTATATTCCCATTACTTGCTGTAATTGGGCGCGATGTGAAAGGGTTATTTAAGATGGCCTTTTTAATAGTGAGTTTCCTCACATATTTCCGTATTCCAATGTATGTGTCGAATTTATTGAGATTCTTGGTGGGTGCGTGTTTCAATCCTTTATCTAAGACCGCCAGTTCTTCTGCCGTCACAGATTTCCCACTCAAATTTACCACGTTTCCACCGATCTTTCTCTTTTTCGCTTGGAATCCCTTTCCCGCTCGATGGCCTCTCTTTGTTCGGGATTTAGCCTGTCTTCCTGAGTTTTCCTTAGTGGCGAACGGTAGTGTTCTGATTGCCGTCGTGGGGAGGGGTCTCTCCTCTCCCTGTCTAAAAAAGCCCTTTGTGTACTATGATCGTAATAACTCAAAGGTTGGCGCTGATCATAGTAGGGATCCTGATAATATCGTAGGGGCTCAAATCTATTTTGTGTGTATATAGGGGCTCTATCAGCCCCCCCGCGATATTCATATTGTTGTGGTGGCGGCCCTCTATACTCCCTCTGGTGGACTTGATAGTTTTGTCCATTTGATCCATTATTGGGGGGTTTTTTAAAAGGTTTTTTAAAAGGTTTTTTCCCCGTTTTCTTGGGGGTACGCTGTCCCTGATTAGTGTTCTGTGGTTGTTCATAGTACGGTCTAGCATATTGTGTTGGTTCCTGATATGGTCTACTGGTTTCAGGATAATATGTTCTCTCATCTAGTCTCGATTCAACACGGTTAATCATAGGTGTGGGGTCTAAAATTCTGACCTCTCTCTCCGGTGTTGAATAGGTCGAAGTAGGTTGTGTTGCTTCGACCTTTTGTTGCCATTTAAAGACTAGGTCTGACTTATAATCGCCAACATCGCGTTGATACTTTTTCATTTTTCGTTGTTGCACTTCCAGATCTTTACTGTTAAGATCTTTGTTTAATTGTGTTGTGAGTTTCTTAAAGTCCTCAGATTCTTTGTGTGGATCTAGTTTCGATTTCAATTCTTCTATCTGTTTCTCTATGGTGCGTGCCTTACGTTGTTTCCGTTTCAGCAGAAATTTGAGGCCCTCAACGCTTTTGGTGTTAAAAAATTCGAACCATTCATCCATAGACTCTTTGTCGGTCAAGCCGTCATTAGGGGGAAGTTCCCACCGTAATCTACGGGGGGCAATATTTTCCCTAATGTATCTGTCAAAGGTGTTAATATCCCACCAGAGACTCACTTTTTTCTCCATGTGGTGACCTAGCTTTCTGACTAAGCTCTCAAGGTCCGTATTACGTGTTTTATTGAGTGGGTTAAAGACATCATCAAGGTTCACATTTCTATTTTCCATAAATGAAAAAACATCCATAATGGCAGCAAAAGTAAATATGTAAATAAACAGTGGATAAGGTGAAAAGTGCTTTTGCGCTAAAATGGATCGTAAATGAGTGAATCCACCAAAAATATATAGTGCAGCAAAACCTAATTATGTTTACATGACATAAAACAGGAATATAAATAAATGGTGATTCTGCGCAACATATCACACTAATGGAATAGTGATATCACATAAACAAGATAAATGTAAGAGCTGACAAATAATCAGCATATAGTATTAAATGCAAAGAGAATAGTGAGTCCAAATATAAATATATATATACTCAAATAGTGAATAGTGAGTCCAAAATATATAATACTCATAAGGCGAATGTGCAAAAATATATAAAGAATATTGTGCAAAAAAACCGGAATGGAAGTTCAATCCCAATAGTAAACACAAATCAGCTGTCAGGGCAGATATTCTGAATGCACTGGATGAAGGTGAGCACCAGCTCTATGGTGTGAGTGCACGGCCGTGCGATAGAAGATAAACCAGATCCCTGGCTGAGCTCCCGGGACTCTTACCTCTCAGCCCTCCTAAATGGGCATTGATGTACAGGTCACTCGCAGCCTTCTATGGGTGGTCCCTGATGTTTCCTCTCTTGATCTGATGGATCCTTCCTTAATTGGGACAGATGCTCCTCGAAACCAGATGGATGATGTGGGTTATAAGAGAGAGAGAGAGGGGACTCCCATAGTGAGGTAACGTTTGGTGCAGGTAAAATATGTTTATTGAGGAAAAACCTGCACTTACATTAAAAGAAAAATAAAAGTGCAACGAGGAAACAAACAGGCGGCGTTTGAATCGCCAGCTTACGTCACTCCGGGTGTACGTCCTCCAATTCCTACGCGTTACGACACCACGTGTCTTCGTCTGGGGAATCTGATTGGTAATGTGGCTGTTGTTTATATAACCGAAAAACAGGAAGTCTCATCGCGGCCATTTTCTTGTAGACCGTGATCTAATGGACATCAGACATACTAGAGGGGGCATAAACCACTCTAGAGCTCGGCAATAGAAAACGTGTGTAGAGGATACCGAGCACTATATTTAAAACTGGCAAACGTACGGTTCCTGGTATAAAGGCCAGCTAAATTATACATAGTAAAAACTATTAATGGAGACGTTTATAAAATAATAATAGTGAACCGTAAAGTCATATGACCAGCATAATGTAATTGAGACTAGCACCAGAGCATGGACATCATCAATGACAATCCACTAGGTGTCGCTCATGAGCTAAAGTCTATGGCTTGTATTGTAACCTTTACATGGTAGTAACTGGGTTTTACAATGATAAAATTAATATATGTAAAATTATATATATTAAAAATTCTTTAAAGCATAATAAAACTTAACATGTGTAAAAAACCTAGTAGTATCTATATCTATAGCCACAGGGGGCTCCCATATAAATTATTAATATGGAATAAATATAATACTGATATTTAAATATGTTAAAAAATTTAAAATTGAAAGTAGAGGGTGTATATAAATAATACATATATATGGTGGTCGTACACTCGGTTTGTCGCATTACAACCACAGAATATATATACATACACACAGATAATAGGCAATTTAATAAAAAATATGGTCAATGGGTGTTGATGGACCTATATATAACTAGTCTAAAAATGTGGAGAACTAAAAATTGCTGAGGAAGCAGTTGAGGTCAAACTCAACGTTCATTCCTCCTGGTGTCAGGGTGCGCATCTTATGAATCCACTGGGATTCTTTTTGACTTATCGTGCGCACCTTGTGGCTTCCTCTCCAAGAGGGGTTAAATTTGTCAATGCCCCAGAATTGCAATTGTGAGGGATCCCGATTGTGTATCTGATCAAAGTGTCTAGAGACACTATGTTTCGGGAAGCCATTTATTATGTTCTCCACATGCTCACTAATTCGAACCTTCAAGGCCCTTTTTGTTCTCCCAACATATTGTAAATTACAGCTACATTGTAGCACATATACCACTGCTTCGTCAGGTCCGGGGCTTTTGCCCGTTTTCAGGTCCTTAATTGCGGACCGTAACTCAGAGGCGTCAATGTCTTTTTCCAGTAAAGAGGCATCTTCTGGGGAGAGTGAGGGTAAAGCTGACTCAGTTAGATAGTCTTTAATGGCCTGCGTTTTAGACTCCTTGGACCCGTGGGGCGTTTGGTGTGTCGGTAGATTATATAGGTTGGTGTAAAATTCTTGGAAGTGTTGCGCAATCTTGTTTGTTTCCCTGTCTATCCTACCGGTTTTGTTCTGTATACCCGCTATGTTGCAATGGGAGGTTGGCCCCTTCAAGGCCCTGGCCAGTAGGCTACCGGGCTTATCTCCTTGTTCATAATAGAGCTTTCTTTGGAAATACAGGAACCTCTTTGTCCTTGAATCTATGATCTGTCTTAGGGCTCTCCTTAACTCCAACAATGAGGCCGCCGATTGGGCAGATAGGGATTGTTTATGCTGAGCCTCCAACAGACGAATCTGATGTAGTAGCCTTGAGATCTCTCCCTCCCTCTCCCTTTTTTTTTTAGAACCCATCCTGATTAGTTCTCCCCTGATTGTACATTTGTGGGCTTCCCATACCATTAAGGGGTCTGCGCCCGGGGTGGCATTGTGTTTGAAATATTCGAGAAGGGCCGAATTGAGCTCAGGAAGTAAGGTCGGGTCTGTCAGTAAAGAGGCATTCAGTCTCCACATTGGGGATCTAGTCTGGGTGACCCCAGGGTTCCAAGTGAGAGAAATTGGTGCGTGGTCTGAGAGGCTCTGAGTCCCTATGTGTGCACCTGTTATTGCATGTAGGTCTTGTTGTGAAATAAACAGGTAATCGATCCTGGAGTATCGATTATGCGGATTGGAGTAGAAGGTGAAGTCTGTGTCATCTGGGTGCAGAAAGCGCCAAGTATCAATTAAGTTGAGGGAGTGTAGGAGTGTTTTGATCCCTTTCAGGATTCTGTAGGTGATACACGTCTTTCCAGCTGAGGTGTCTGAAAGGGGGTTCAAGGGAACGTTGAAATCCCCTCCTAGGATCAGACGTCCGGAGCTGAATCCCTTCAATTCCATGATCAGTCTCTGGCAGAAGGTCAGGTGTGACGTGTTTGGGAAATAAGCGTTGGCTAGTGTAATTGGGGTCCCCCCACATTTTCCCTTAAGAAATATGAACCTGCCCCCTGGGTCAACTAGCTTGTCTGTTAGTTCGAAGGACGCGGTCTTGCTGACTAAAATGGTCGTCCCCTTAGTCTTGGAAACATCATTGGTAGCGTGATGGGCCTCTGTAAAATATGAGTTAGTGAGTTTTGGGATCTGACCTGTCCTGAAATGTGTCTCCTGTAGGAAGACGAAGTCGGGCCTGCTCCTTCGGAGTTCCCTCAGCAATGCAGAGCGTCTCTCAGGGATGTTCAAACCTCGTACATTGTGAGAAATCACAGAAGGGCTGCGCCCGAGACCTGAGTAAGCCATAGTTGATCACAAAAAGAAGGGAACCCCCGCACTATGAGAAGGTCCCAGATAATCTATCAATATACTAAGTGCTTAATCCACCAACTACTTTTCAGGAGGGGAGGGGGGAGGATATCAAAAAGGTGGGTAATTATAAGTCAATGTATCTGAGGTGAGGCGATAGGTAAAGGGGGTGGGGATATAGGCAGTAGAGTGTAGGAGAAGAGAGATAAGGAGAGTTTGAGGGTCACTTCTCCCAAACGTTTATAACGTCCCGGAGAACTCAAATTAGCGCACCGAACTGGGCTCTGAGGCCCAGCACCGTGCCCTATGGGAGAACGCGGAGTGCGCGCCAAACAGACGGCACACGTATCTGTGTCTCGTGTATACCGTCAACACAGAAGGTGTAAGACTAGATTCGAGAGTGGTCGGGCAACGGCCCTTTTAGTAGGCAAATTTTATGCTAAAGAGTCTACTCTGCAACGGTAGGATCAACATAGCAAATAGTCAAAAAGTTTGTGCTTACTTAGTCTTTCAGAAAGAAAGAAGGTCGCCAAAGGGGGCGATCGGCCTCTGCGCCAATGAGCGTCTAGAGTCTAATCGCCACCCCTCGTGCGAAACACGTGAAATCTATAACAGTTTAACAGCAAGCAGTGTATAATAAAACATCCATATGTGGATAAGTAAAAGGTTGGGTTAATGGCAAACATTTCAGGTATACGACTGCATGTTCCCTTTAGGCTGTTGTCCTAGCCCACAGTCCGTGCCCAAAAACAAGCAAAATCAAAGCGGATGTGCTCGAGTGTGTATCCTTCATCTAGCCCTGTATATGTGGAAAACCGCCCCCCCCCCCTCTCCCCCCCACGCGTCCATAACAAGTGAGCTGACATACTGGTATAGCTAGAGCACGCAACCACAGCAATGTAGGGGATGTTTTACGTGCAGAAGCACATTCAGTCAGGGTGGGCCGCATAGCAGCTCAATTAGCCTCCTGTGGGGCGAGTGTTGCACACGGGGGTGATGAAAAGGGGGGACAAAACACAAATTGAAAGGCGTAGGAATAGTTACCAGCTGGTAGGCGATGACGCTCCGGTAACTGGCGTGTCTGACCCGTTCAGCTCGGCAGCGACAATACAGTCATGGCGCGCTTCGTAGCCACGTGACCAAGCAGCCGCGTCCATCGATGTGGGCTAGGGGTCCTGCGAATCAAACATGGGGAAAGGGCGAAATGCCAACTGTGCAGTGCGCAAACAAGGCGCTAACGACCCAAAAATAACGGCTTGCTGTAAACAGATGGGGCAATGCTGGAGTAAGAGGTTCACGCTTCCATCAGGTTCCTGGAGGGGTGGGCGCGGATGCCTGGGGATCCCAGTGGGTGACCTTCCTGGCGGATTGGTTTCTGCCTCTTGGAGAGTTGTTTCTCTGGCGTCGTCAGGGGGGATCTCATCGGGCTCCTCTCTCTGGGTGGTATGGCGTATTCCTGATACCAATCTGGTAATTCCACCCGACCCAGCTGCAGTGCATCACAGAATTCGGGGAGGTCGATAGGGGTGCGGAGTGTATGTTGTCTGCCTCCATGAGTGACCAGCAGGGCGAAGGGGAAGCGCCAAGTGTAACGTAAATCCCTCTCCCTTAGCTTGTCTAATAAAGGTCGCAGGGCCCTGCGGTTCTTGAGAGTTATCTGGGAGAGGTCCTGGAACAGCTTGATGTTTTCCCCGTTGAACACGATGTGTTCATTCCTGCGGGCCTTCTGCATTATCTCCTCCTTTAGGCCAAAGTTTTGCATGCAGCAGATTATATCCCGGGGTGGCTGTGTGTCTGGGTCTCTGGCTCTGAGCGCCCTGTGCGCTCTTACAAAGTCGATTGCCGAGTCCTCGGGCCGTTCAAGGAGGCTATTGAAAACCCTCTGGAGAACGGGCACTATTTGGTCTGTGTCAACCGATTCCGGTATGCCGCGTACCCTAATATTATTCCTCCTCCCCCTATTGTCGAGGTCTTCCAGGTGTCTGCTTACCTCGATGAAGTGGAGTGATTGTGTGGTAACAACCCTGTCGAGCCTCTGGATTGCTCTGTCCCTGTGCCTTCCCTCCGTTTCTGCGGTAGCCATCTTCTCCTGCAAGACAATGAGGCTTGTTTTTAAGTCCGTGATTGCGGCAGAGAAAGAGGCCTTAATATCTGCAGCGAAGCCAGACATATCTGAATACGTGAGTGGGTGATCGGCCCTGGTGCTCTTCCTGCCATTGTCCTCTGTAGCCGATTGGGAGTCCTCGCTGTAATCTTCATCAGCGTGGACCGGCGCCATCTTGCCCCCTGCTGTGAGCTTCAATACCGTGGCTTGATTTCGGAACAAATCCGAGATGTTCCGCCCTGTATTAGCAGCCGATGGTCGCCTGGAACGGGTGTGGTGAGGGTGGCGACCTTGTTTGCTCATCCTCGGGTGATCTCCGTGCAGAGAGACGGGTTAGGGCCGCGGTGCCGACGGAGCTCTCAAGTTAAGCTGCCATCTCCTTCGCGTGCTAGACCACGCCCCCGATTTGTATCTATTTTTAATCGTTTTTTAAAGGAATCAGTTAACTATTATGTCTCTATACCCTGTAAACAGTCATTTCAGCATATTTTTTTTTATTTACAACTCCTTTAAGACCATCTGTCCACCAGCTGAAGCTCAACAGAAGATGGGTGTTGCAACAGGACAACGACCCAAAGCATAGAAGTAAATCAACAACAGAATGGCTTAAACAGAAAAAAATACGCCTTCTGGAGTGGCCCAGTCAGTGTCCTGACCTCAACCCGATTAAAATGCTGTGGTCAGATGTGGTGAGATGACCTCAAGAAAGAGATACATCCGAAGAATATTGCTGAACTGAAACAGTTCTGTAAAGAGGAATGGTCAAGAATTACTCCTGACCGTTGTGCACGTCTGATCTGCAACTACAGGAAACGTTTGGTTGAAGTTATTGCTGCCAAAGGAGGTTTACTAGTTATTAAATCCAAGGGTTCACATACTTTTTCCACTTGCACTGTGAATGTTTACATGGTGTGTTCAATAAAAACATGGTAACATTTAATTATTTGTGTGTTATTAGTTTAAGCAGACTGTGATTGTCTATTAGTGTGACTTAGATGAAGATCAGATCACATTTTATGACCAATTTGTGCATAAATCCATATCATTCCAAAAGGTTCAAGAGTGGTAGGAACGTAGAGGAGGCAACACTGGCCCTCATTAGGGAGGCACATGCCACACTCCAAGAACCCCCCCCACCGTTCAAGAGGGCTATGCCTGTATAGTTGCTGCAAAAATGCAGGAGATGGAGACTGGCCAACACCTCCTCTGCGAGACCCTCATTTTCATGGCTTTCCACTGACGGTGCCCTTCTAACCTGATTGAGAGAATTTGCAAAGAAGAATGGCAGAATATCCCCCAAACCAGGTATGCAAAACTTGTCGTATCGTACCTAAAAAGACTCAAGGATGTTAAAGGTGCTTCAACAAAGTATCGATAAAAGGGTCTGAATACAGTTTTATCTTTTTAATAAATTCACAGTCATTTCTAAAATTCTTCACTTTGTCATTAAGGGGTACAGAGTGCAGAGTGTTTTTTTAAACAACTGTAGTATCAGGTTGCAACATAACAAAACTGAAAAAAGTGAATGGGGCCTGAATACTTAGATGAATGCCTCTACTAGGCCAGGGCATACCGTGCATTCATAAAATATTTTAGGGAGCCAGGGTAGCTCTTAGTATGTGGAGTTTAGTAATCCACTATCTAACTTTTTGGATGACTTTAGTGGCCCTTGGTTAAGGGAGAAGTGGCCAAACATAAGTATAGCGAGGCCTCTTTTAGTGCATTATATAAATACTGGCCTTATTCTGTAGCTTGTCTTAGTTTACTTCCAATATAGGTTCAATTGTCACATTACTGACTTCTGATGAGCTGCTATAGCATTGTGCAATTTCTAAATTGTTCTTTAATCAACCAAATAAGTAGATCAATGCTATACTATTTAGCACTTTATAGCATTTTCCTGATTAGTAGATAAGTTATAAGCCATCATCAACATAACAAATATGATTACTGTAAAAAAGAATGCTTTGCTTTAGAGAGATAATAATACATTATTACAGGCTAAACCTGATTAACTTGTTTCAATTATCACAATTAAGTGTACAGAGAGACAATGCTAGAAAACTGCATACTTCTCACATTCATTTTTAAATATTGTAATTTTTTGTTAATCAGGTGTCCTGTAAGCTAACCTTAGTCTTTAAGAAAATATTCATTAATTGTGTTTGGTTCCCTTTGACAATGCCTGCATATTGGCAGGCCCACCCCACACAGTTCCAAAAATATCTTTCTCTGTCCTGAGAGAATCTTCAATTAACTTCTCTCTTCCAGAAGCTATTACTTTTTTTACAGCTCTGTTCACATCAGCTGCTCCTTTTGTGTAGGATGCTATCCATTTTTGGGCTTCTGCCAATGGTCCATCGGCACCAGAAGATAAAATCTCATCAGCTAGACCAATATTCAATGCATATTTAGGATGAACACGGAGAGCACTGCTGAGTAGTTTCAGCGCATGTCTACTTCCAATAAGATGAATTAATCTTGTTGCTCCACCCCAACCTGGAACCAAACCCATATGTTTATGGACAAATCGTATTTCACTGTCTTCAGTCATCAACCTGCAGCAGAACAGAATATAACATTTGTGTTTTTGTCTGATGAATTATCTTGTACTTTAATAAAATGTAGTATTTAATGCATGCAACACACAACTATAAATTACATTGTTACCCAAGTTGCCAGTACAGTACAAAAATATCTCAGATTTTTAAGGTTTGGTCAGATTACAATGTAAGAGAAAATACAGTTTTTTGAGTTGTTACCAGTACAGACAGAGGGAAAAATCTTCCTTTGAAGACCTCCAGTGCCATTGACATTTGAGTAAATCTACTAGTGGTCCTGACACAGGGAGAGAAACTGGGAGGAGGGTCAACAGTTTGCAGTCAATGGAAAAGTGACATCTGCCAAAAGAGAGAGTTCCCCTTGTTTCTGGTAGTTGTCCATTACTTGTACTACTTGTTGTATCTCTGGGGACAGGAAAATCTCATAGCTGGTTTTAAAAAGTTGTACCTATTCTATACTCAATCCAAAACTTAAAAAATAAATAACAATTTAGGCTGGAGATACACTACACAAGTTTTAGCAAACCAGTCTGCAAATGTTTACACACACTCCAATATCACTATGTACCGTTAGTTTGATCCAGTGTTCTACTGTGCCCCCTCCCCATTCCCCTTCCCCAGCAGCATAGATATTTGGGGATGGGGCTCCATAAGAATATTGGGGCAATAGGCACTTTGTTTAAAGATGTGGGAATGGAGGTACCTGCTCTAAAGCTGCAGGCTTTTTTTCAAGTTTAAATGTAAAGAATTACTTTAGCTGTTAAACATTAAAATCAATCGAAACCCTAACCGGATGAAATTTCGTTTGCTAAGCTTCTGAGTATTATAAACATGATTTTTATAAAAATTTTTACAAAAAAATACTGTTTTCACCTTTGTTTATATTTATTTTAATTTTTTTTTTGCATCTCTGTGCTGCTGATCTTTTCCTGTCTACTTGAACACACATGCTTAAGTCACACATTTTCAAGTGTTTCTATTGAAATTTATTGGGCCAAAAATGCTTGTAATCTGACAAAAATAAGCTTTTTTGAGCGACAGGCATTTTGCTGCAGGTGACAGAACGCTCATGTGAACAGGGACCACTGTAATGGAAGGGATTTGCCTTGTTGAGCATTTTAGAGCTAAAAGATTCAAGCAGAAAAATCGCTCAGGTGTGAATGGAGCCTTGTGGAATCGCTTCTTTCTATTCAGAGTCCCATTGTGAAGATTTCCCTTTATTGTCACACAGGAACAGAAGAAAGGGTGGCATGTGTGCTGTACTCCGAAATAAGGAATTTGCAGTCAAATCAAAACATATTTTATTTTAATTGTACAGTACAGGAAGAAGGGTGTGCAACAACAAGGCAAACAGAACTGTGCCAACAGGCCCAACAAAGACAAGGGTTAGCGGACCCAGCTCAACAGCCCTGCTGCAGGAACCTTCTGGCCGAAGGCTGCAATCACAAAGGCTTGGATGTCCACCCAGTAGAACAAAAGTATGAACTGAAGATCCGGTGGCCGATCTAGTGGAGTGAGCATGCAATAGTGCTGGATGTGCTTTATTCTTTTGCGTGTTTGCTCTTTAGGTGAGCTGTCTAAACACCTAGCAAGGATTGATTTTTTAACAGAATGCCTTTTGCAAGGCCATGTCATTAGAATTTATCTGATAGGGGAGCTGTGGCTTTAAAATAAACTCTGGTGGCTCTGAAAACATCCAGACGAGCAATTTTTTGGGGGTGCTTAGAATCAGGGCACAACAAAGGAAGGACAGTGTCTTCATTGAGGTAGAAAGTTAAACCACCTTAGGTAGAAGAATTATCAGGAATGCCTCCTTACAAGAGAGATGGTAATTCAGAAATATGTCTGACTGTGTCATAGCCACTGGGTAGGACACCTTGCAGAAGTAATCATCCAGGGAGAGTTTCCTGTTGTTTCAGGGCAGAGAGAACCAAATTAAGATCCCAAGAAAGCAAGGCGTGGTTCTCCAGCCATGGGACAATCAGACATTTGTTTTAAGGCTGAATGACTCCTGGTATTCCCCTGGTGACTAATAAAAGGTCATAGTCGTGGCATTATCTGATTGTACCCTGATTGGATGTTCCTGAAAAAGGGGGAGTGATGCAGAGACAGTTTTATCACTCTAAGCTCCAGAATGTTGATGGGGAATCTTGGCTTACCTGGGTGATCATGTTCCCTGAATTATGAGAAATCGGAAAACACTCCTCCCCAGCCTGTGAGGCTGCCATCTGTTGTTCTCACCCTCCATGGGTGTGGTAGAAACAGCATCTCTACTGTCAAGGTTTAACTGGAAATTCAAGCTAGAAAAGCAATTGCTAGGCTGGAGAGGAGAAAAGGGAGGTCGAGAGAAGAAGCATGCTTGTTCCAGACAGGCCAACAGGATGTTGCTCTGGAAAGGCCTTGAATGCAATTGTGTGAAAGGAACAGCCTTATTTGGGAATTAAGGGAACAGCAGTAGTTGAAAAGGAGATGAGTCCTTTAGAAGAAATGAATCTAGGTACCCTGTTACCTGAATGCCCGAGTTCATATAAGGGCAAGAAGGGGTGGTAGTACCTTTGTGAATATCCTGGACGCAGAAGACAAGCCATGTGGCAGTGTTACAAATTGCAAGTGTTTGCAATGCACAGGAAGTGTTGATGAAATGGGTGAATGAGAATATGTAGATAAACATTTTGAATGTCTACTGATGCTAGGTATTCCCCCTGGTCTCAGAGAGGCAATCACCAGTGTTGCATATTTTATGTGAAACGTTAGAATGTGAAGACAATTGTTTAGGGATTTTAGTTCAAGGTTAGGACAAATACTCCTGTTGGGTTTTGGTACATTGAACTTGTTTGAATAGAATCCTTTGAACCTAATTTTCTGAAGGACCAAATCTACCAAAACAACCCTGGGACAAGAGAAGGTTCAGGGCAGTCTGCAAATCCAACTGTCCTTGGGCAGATTTTGGTTGTTTGAGAGAGGATAATGATGGGGGGAAGGGTTTGGAATTATTTGTTGTACCCCTTCGAAACCAAAGATTGGCCCACAGGTCTGGGATGCCAGTGACCCAGAGAGAGTCAAATTGTAACAGACCTATTCTAAGAAGTTGAGCATGCCCCTTGATTGTGTACTGTATTGCGTCCACTTTGTGAATTTTGTTTTTCCAATTCTTACACCAAAAGGAAAGGCTGTATTTTCGCTTTGAAGCCTAAAAAGAGCAATGGGGTACTCTTCTTTTGAGGAGGTAGAAGGGGGTGGAACCTTCCCTTGTGGAAGAAGGGCTTTTCCTCCTGTGACATCTATGATGAATTTCTCAAGTGTCTCACCAAACTAACTTTCTCTTTTAAAGAGCATATGTGTGAGGTGTCATTTACAAGCTGTTTCAGCTGATCCAGCCTTTAGCCATAAGATTCTGAGCATAGGAACAGAAATGAAAGCCATGAGATTTGTGTCATGACTTGTTCTAGGGCATCAACACACATGAGAAGGGCAGAAGACGGTGTCTGTGAGTGGTCCACCAGAGTTTAGTCCTGGAAGACAGAATTATGTTGGTTGATTACTGCCCTAGTCCAATTAATTGCAGTCTGACAAACAAAAATTGCAGTAATAGTCAGTTGCAGAGCTGGGCCTGCAAGGTTAAAGAGATTCTTTAAGGGTGTCTCAGCTTTTGGCTTCAGGGCCAGGCACTCACTGTGCATGTGCGAGTCGCGCTGCGCTCTATGAATGCACAGGCGATCTCCTGGGACCTGTTACTTGTCCCAGGAGATCGCCTAAAGGAAGGGGCCGCCTAAGGCGCCGCTGCTGTGTCTCAGCCAATCAGGAAAGAGAATATAGGACAGCTGAGACACTTGTGGACATCGCTGGACAGAGAGGGACCCCAGGTAAGTATTATTGGTGCTGCTGCACACAGAAGGCTTTTAATGTATAGAAGATACATTAAGATAAAAAAAAACTTCTGCCTTTACAACTCCTTTAACTTATGCTCTTTGCGGACAGTCCTGCTTCAAGAACTACCAGCAACAGCCTCTTGCCAAAAACAACATACATATGAAAGAAATTTTGGCGCTCTCACTTCTAAAGTGCTTCTTTCTGCTTAGTGATTCGCTGACAAGGAACAATCATGATGCCACAGTCATATGCAAATATCTGGCCTCCATACCTGCTCTTGGTGCATGTCTTACTAAGTAAGTGTAGCGCCTGTGTACTTTCGTACAGGTGCTATGTTTAAATTTAGTGGGAGAATGAGAGAGTTATGTTACTCTCATTCTTTGATTTGACAAATTTAGCTGTCACCAAATCTGGATTGTCCTGTGGGTCAGTCTGTGCCCCAGAGATGTAGTCTCATCTTTGGACGGCAGGTGGTGCCAGAGGGGTCCAGGCGGAGCCACTTCTTCCCAGCAGCCAATTGGAGGAGTTTTTCTCTCGCGGGGCATGCTGGGAGGGGTATTATTGTGGCGGAGGCCGTGGTTCGGGGGTTCTTTGCGGGTTCCTGGTTCCAGGTGCGGCACCCACCTTTAGGGTGTGCGCACATCAGGGGCCCCACCGCTTTGGCCTGCCAGGCCGGGGTCGCGTGCTACGCGGAGTTCCTGACTCTGGGCTCTCATAGCCCGCAGCAACTGATGCTGCAAAGGGGCCCCAGTGACTTACTAGGTCCCCACTTCTATTGAGAAGATCCCAAGCTGGGTGCTGTTCGGTGGTGGATCGGTCTGAGGAGAACCCGGAGGCAGGTGATCCAACAAGGCATGAACGAACCATTGGGGATCTGGGTGACCGGACATTGACAGGTCACATTTAACCTGTCAGTCGGTAACCCCAAAAGGACATACTGGGAGGATTCACTCTACCGTTCACAATTTCAGCACTAGGCCTGTGGCAGAGGTCTCACCTAACATCTTAATTTAATTAGAGCCAAGTCGGTGGCAGAGACTTGTTCCTCCCAGAAGCTTTAAGTGGCGCTCTGGCTGCCAGGCCTGTGAGAGAGGTCTGTCCAGGGGCACTTCACCCACTCCGGCGGGAGTGGCAACGCATACAAATACCATTGCTAAAGGGCAGGACTGCCTTTACTATCCATAGCCTGATACTGTGAAGTTGCTCTTCCTTCACCAACCTATCCGGTCTACCTCAAGTTTACATGTTGGTCGTATTTGACCGGGAAAATAAAGCATTTGAAAACGTCAACCAACGGTCCTGGACATTCTGTTATTGCTCTCAACACTACCATCACCCCTATACACAGTGAAGAGGTAACTTAAATACGCTGATCCCAAATCTGATCAGCGGCTCCTCCGGGGGTAGCGCTACATAAGGAAGCCAGAATCAGGGCAATCACCTTAAAGGTTGCCTCTTTAAAACAAGTCAGCAATTACAGTTGAAATACTTTAATCACAGGATCATTTTATTCTACTTTCACAGCTAAACTGACACTATGTGCAGAAAATCAGAAACCCAGGACAACGTACCTGAAGTCACATGCTGTACATAACTCAGCCCCTCCTCCCAATGCTTTTCCTTGCACTAGTGCAACACTAATGAGTGGCAATCTAAAAAACAAACAAACACAAGGCATATTTTAAAATAATATTTCATTCAAAGTGAACCTGTGCTTTGCCTATGTTGAGCAATGGAACAGGTATACTTAAATTCCAACCTCGCCAGCAACACTGAGGAGCTTACCTCCAGCACTGTCACGTGGGTAAGAAGTAACATGCTCCCCACTTCTGGAAATAGAGGCGATTTCTCTTTGCTTCCAGTGGTCAGTAGGAGAGCACAAAGAAGGAAAGTATGTGCAGGTACGGAGGGGATATGTTAAATCCACTGATTATTTAGCTCCATGGGCAAAGTGTAGTTTCACTTTGCATTCCAACAATGGTCAGCTTTTAACTGTAATACGTCCCACTTATGCTGAATAAAACTACAATATAAATCCGATCGGGGGAAAAAAGTTAGTTAATAAATTTTCCATTTGTCCGGTTTCAGTAATGCAGGGGGCGATTTCATCATCCTGCTGACAAGATCTCTTGGAATGCCAAATATTATAAGAAGATGCTGCAGCACAGTGCAGGATTATGTTCCCACAACATTTGGGCTACTCAGCACTGTGGCCAGAAGCCAGGGAGACAGACGAGTATATTAGCTAACTTTCCCCATGCAATTTGATGCCTAATTTTAACCACTTGCTGTCTACCCCCCATAACAGATTTACTGCTACAGGGCAGCTCTCCTGTGCAGAATCACATTATATATATATATATATATATATATATATATATATATATATATATATACACACATACACAGTGGGTACGGAAAGTATTCAGACCCCCTTACATTTTTCACTCTTTGTTATATTGCATTATACCAATTTGCTAAAATCATTTAAGTTATTTTTTTCCTCATTAATGTACACACAATACCCCATATTAACAGAAAAACACAGAATTGTTGACATTTTTGGAGATTTATTAAAAAAGAAAAACTGAAATATCACATGGTCCTAAGTATTCAGACCCTTTGCCGTGACACTCATATATGCTGCTGTCCATTTCTTCTGATCATCCTTGAGATGGTTCTACACCTTCATTTGAATCGAGCTGTGTTTGATTATACTTGATTAAGAAAGCCACACACCTGTCTATATAAGACATGGGTCTTCAAACTATGGCCCTCCAGTTGTTCAGGAACTACAATTCCCATCATGCCTAGTCATGGCTGTGAATGGCAGTGTGTTACAATGCCTCATGGGATGTGTAGTTCTACAACAGCTGGAGGGCCGTAGTTTGAGGATCCCTGATATAACACATTACAGCTCACAGTGCACGTCAGAGCAAATGAGAATCATGAGGTCTAAGGAACTGCCTGAAGAGCTCAGAGACAGAATTGTGGCAAGGCACAGATCTGGTCAAGGTTACAAAAAGATTTCTGCTGCACTTAAAGTTCCTAAGAGCACATTGGCCTCCATAATCCTTAAATGGAAGATGTTTGGGACGACCAGAACCCTTCCTAGAGCTTGCCGTCTGGCCAAACAGAGCTATCGGGGGAGAAGAGCCTTGGTGAGAGAGGTAAAGAAGAACCCAAAGATCCCCAAAGGTCGCTGTGGCTGAGCTCCAGAGATGCAGACGGGAGATGGGCGAAAGTTGTGGAAAGTCAACCATCACTGCAGCCCTCCACCAGTCAGGGCTTTATGGCAGAGTGGCCCGACAGAAGCCTCTCCTTAGTGCAAGACACATGAAAGCCTGCATGGAGTTTGCTAAAAAAAAAAACTGAAGGACTCCAAGACGGTGAGAAATAAGATTCTCTGGTCTGATGAGACCAAGATAGAACTTTTTGGCCTTAATTCTAAGCGTTATGTGTGGAGAAAACCAGGCACTAGTCATCACCTGTCCAATACAGTCCCAACAGTGAAGTATGGTGGTGTTTTTCAGCTGCAGGGACAGGACGACTGGTTGCAATCGAGGGAAAAATGAATGCGGCCAAGTACATGGATATCCTGGACGCAAACCTTCTCCAGAGTGCTCAGGACCTCAGACTGGGTCGAAGGTTTACCTTCCAACAAGACAATGACCCCAAGCACACAGCTAAAATAAAGAAGGAGTGGCTCCACAACAACTCCGTGACTGTTCTTGAATGGCCCAGCCAGAGCCCTGACTTAAACCCAAATGTTTACCATCCAACCTGACAGAACTGGAGAGGATCTGCAAGGAGGAATGGCAGAGGATCCCCAAATACAGGTGTGAAAAACTTGTTGCATCTTTCCCAAAAAGACTCATGGCTTTATTAAATCAAAAGGGCGCTTCTACTAAATACCGAGCAAAGGGTCTGAATACTTCGGACCATGCGATATTTCAGTTTTTCATTTTAAATACAATTTTCAAAAATGTCAACAATTCTGTGTTTTTCTGCCAATATGGGGTGCTGTGTGTACATTAATAAGAAAAAAAATGAACTTAAAGCAGAGGTTCACCCGTTTTTTTTTTTTTTTTTTTTTAAAGCCAGCAGCTACAAATACGGCAGCTGCTGACTTTAAAAAAATGGACACTTACCTGTCCAGCGTGCCCGCGATGTCAGCAGACGAGGCTGCGCAATCGCTCGGTCCTCGGCTGCTTCCGCTGCTATCCTCGGTGAGGGAATCAGGAAGTGAAGCCTTGCAGCTTTCCGATTCCCTACTGCGCATGCGCGAGGATCGAGGCATGCCATCACTGGTCCCAGCTCCCTCATGGGAACAGTGTTTCCCAGAAGACAGCGGGGGGGGGTTGCATCACAAGGCTGGACTCCCGCGGGAGTCAGAACCCAGAAGTGGTGCAAATACCTGTCTCAGACAGGTATCTGCACCCCCCACCCCCCTCCCCCTGAAAGGTGCCAAATGTGACACCGGAGGGGGGGGGCGGTAACCAAAAAGCGGAGGTTCACTTTTTGTGTGAACCTCTGCTTTAAATGATTTTAGCAAATGGTTGCAATATAACAAAGAGTGAAAAAATTTAAGGGGGTCTGAATACTTTCCGTACTTTACGCACACACACACACACACACTATATATATATGCCATTCTGCACTTCCGCATAGGGGGCACGTGCCAGAGATATCTCCTTTTTCTTCTAATGCAAAAATGCATTAAGGTAAAAAAAAAAAAAAAAAATTCTGCCTTTAGAACCACTTTAACTTTACATGTGAATGTGATTTATGGTACCCCATCTCATCTCCATGTCTATGTGTTACAGTACATGTTGCAGCTCCAATCATTCTGGCAAGACAAAAAAGCTGATAGGTTTAAAAGTATCATTTGTTTTGCCTAGCTTTCGCAATGTACTGAATTTTTATTTTACTGCACTGGCCTTTTCTGGCCTGGTGTTTCCTTAGGAACAAAGTCTTGTGCAATATAGTGTTTCAAAAGATTTGGAATAACAATAGCCAGTTTTCGCACTGGCAGGTGCAATAAAAGGGAAATTCCAGATATAATAATTGTAATTTGTTGGGGCAATAGAGGCCTATGAGGCTGAACAGAAAGAGTCAGATAATGACACCACTGTGCACAACGCTCAGAGAGTTGTATCTTGAAAAGGATTTCACAGAGATAAGTAATAATAAAAACATTACATTTACCTCCTGCAGTCCTTTTCAATGATACCTCCTGTAGTTGTCCTTTAATTAGAGTTATAAGTACCCCCTCCCCCCCCCCCCCTAACTATAGTTCTTTACTGAACATAATCAATCCCTTTTACTGTAACCCTGTGAAACCATTACAAAAGCAAAAACAATAAATACTACCTCAGCAGTCTTGTCAGGGTGTTCTGCATTAACATACACATCATGATCCCGTCCTATAAAAAGAAAAAGCGGCTGTAACTCAAAATGTAAAGTTTGTGAAAAAATAACAATTAAGTACATTAATTACAAAGTGTATTTGCCATAGCAACCAGATTTGACTATACTGTAGTCAGTACTGTAAGACATGACTGCTGACTGGTTGCTACATATTACTGCATTTTTGTAAGTAATCATGGCTTGACAATTTAAGTACCATAATTTAATATGTTCGCTTGTGTTATTTCTGAATCCAGGCATATGTTGGCTAATGTTTTGTTAGATTTGCAAACAATCTTACCATAGGACAACCTCTGCTGGCAAATAATGACAAACACTTATGTAAACACAGAATACAAGCAGGTTTTGGCTCTTTTCACATTCAGTTTACATCAGTTTTCAGTTCAGTTCAGTTCAGCCAACATCAGTTTACATCCACCCACTGGCGTCCTTAACAACATGACTCATTCCTGATTCAAACATGACTTCCATCACGATTCCCCACTGACAGCAGAATGTAAACCAAACAAAACATCATGCAGATCCCCCCCCCCCCCCAATCCATGCCAGGCCCTTCAGGTATGGTGGCATGAATTTTGGAGGGACCTTAAGCCAAAATATAAAAAAATGGAATTAGGTCTCCCACAAAATCCATACCAGATCCTTATCAAAGCATGTAGCCTGGCAGTCAAAGAAAGGTGGGTGGACAAATGTGCCCCCCCCCCCCAAACCATACTAGGCCACATAACCTCACAGGCCTCCCACAGGATCCCACCCTGGCAAAGCACCTTATGCCTATGTTGATGAGGACTAGGGCCTCTTCCCCACAACCCAGACCTGCCCCCCCCCCCCAAGTCAATCACGATGAGAGATGGCCGCTGAACCGGGTTACCCCAACCCTTTGTTTACTTTAGAGGTGAAGGGGAAGCAGAGCTGTCATTCGGTGCCGGCAACAGATACGGTCAGGTTCAGCAGGCTTTTTTTCTTTTTCGTGGCCCTCATTCATCCATTTACATCCGTTTGCCCATAGGAATGCACTGTCGTCTTTTTTTTTCATCCGTCAATGGACGAATAAAAAACATAGAAATTAAATGCCTGTGTGAAAGGGGCCTTTTAGTTATAGCTAGGGCACTGGACAATTTTGTTTTTAGGGCTAGCATTTACTGTTTCAAATGTTATACTGAAGTCTATCGTCTTTTTTTACTTACAATGAGTGCAGCAGAACTATGTGAATTATAGTTCTGGGGTACTGGAATCTAGCACATAAGAAATCTCTTAAAAAAAAACATTTGGTAGAGCTTTGAGTGGAATGTATCCATGAAGAGATTTCTTATGTGCTAGATTCCAGTACCCCAGAACTATAATTCACATAGTTCTGCTGCACTCATTGTAAGTAAAAAAAGACGATAGACTTCAGTATAACATTTGAAACAGTAAATGCTAGCCCTAAAAACAAAATTGTCCAGTGCCCTAGCTATAACTAAAAGGCCCCTTTCACACAGGCATTTAATTTCTGTGGCATTTAATGCCTGTGTGAAAGGGGCCTTTTAGTTATAGCTAGGGCACTGGACAATTTTGTTTTTAGGGCTAGCATTTACTGTTTCAAATGTTATACTGAAGTCTATCGTCTTTTTTTACTTACAATGAGTGCAGCAGAACTATGTGAATTATAGTTCTGGGGTACTGGAATCTAGCACATAAGAAATCTCTTCATGGATACATTCCACTCAAAGCTCTACCAAATGTTTTTTTTTTTGTAAAGAGAATGATGTGAGATTGAAGGATAAGTATTTGTGTTACTGCTCAGCCATCATTGTAAACTGAGCTCCGGTAATCCTCCTCTTGCGTATTTTTTCTGTGTGTACGATGTGATAAAAGCCAGTTCAACTATGAACAGGTATTTTTTGCTCCTGATGAGCTTACTTTGTCAAGTGTAGTAAACCCAACCTCATTACCTTTGTATTATGTCAACCAGAAGTTTGCAAGCGGTTATTCTAATCAAAGAGAACCATTCATGGACAGCCTTATTCCTGAAACTCAGATTGCATGGATGTAAATTACTACAAATTAAAACCATGGCTAACCAGTGTACGTGCTTTGAACTGCATTAAAGGGCACAGGTACAAATGCGTTTTATATATTTTGAGGATTAGAGGGGAGAGAATCCAAAAAAAACGTGCATGCTCAGAATCAAGCAGAAGAGCCGAACTGCCTATTGAACTTAATTGATCTCGGCTCATTGTATGTGTTGTACATCACCGCGTTCTTGACGTTCAGAATTTCAGACAAGATTAGTGTGACTGTGTGTATGCAAGACAAATTTCAGCCATTTTCCTGCTGAAAAAAAAAATTGGTTTTCCTGTCGGAAATACTGATTGTGTGTATAGGGCATTAGGCTACCCATACACTAATAGAGTTCTTTTGTTCAGTCCTTGGGCTGAACAAGAAAAAAGGGATTTTTAAAGTGGAGTTTCCATCCCAAAAATTTTTTTTTCATTATTGTGCTCATTAGACCTAAAAAAGTAAAAAAAAAAAAAAAAACATTTTTTTTTTTACTCATCTGGAAATGCCTGTTGCTATGCAGTCCCACGAAATCTGCCTTTGAAACCACCTAGGATTCTGACATCATCTCCCTCTAATGCTCCTGGGAAATGTGTGTCATCATTTCCCAGGATGCAGTGCGCTGTCCAATTATCACTCCCCATCCAAGACTTCCAGGAAGTAAGTGCTTGGATTTACAATGCCCACAAGCAAAATGACAACGGTGTAGACATAGTTTTATAAACTATCTTTTTTGAATATCTATGCGGATCGGCGGCGGATTGTAAAATAGTAAGTGACCGGATTTATATTATAAAAACGCAGGATGAAAGGACATACTGTACATTTAAAAAATGCTAATTGTGGTTGGAACTCTGGGTTCTTAAGTTGGCCAATAGGGGGTGCCAAGATCTTTGTAAACACTCTGGGAGCCATGGCCAACCCGAAGGGGAGGGCCACGAACTGGAAATGACGGTGACCTACCGCAAAACGTAGGTATTTGTGATGACCTGGAAAAATCGGAACGTGGAGGTATGCATCCCTTATGTCGATGGATGCTAGGAAGTCCTTGCCCTGTACTGTTGCAGCCACGGACCGGACAGAGTCCATCCGAAAGGTCCGGATGTTTAAATAACGATTTAGGCCCTTCAGGTCCAATATTGGCCTGACGTCGCCATTTGGCTTTGGGATGATGAAAAGATTTGAATAATATCCCTGGCCTTGGTCTTGTACTGGCACCTCCGCGATCACCCCCTGATCTAGAAGCCGATTTAGGGCTGCCAGGAGAGAAAGCTTCTTTCCTAGGTCTTTTGGCATATTTGAGACAAGAAAACGAGGAGGGGTGAACCCTCGAAACTCCAGTTGGTAACCTGAAGAGGTTGCAGAGAGGACCCATTTGTCGGGGACCTTCTCTTTCCAGACCTCTGAAAAAAAACTGGAGCCTTCCCCCCACCCGAGAGAGTGGGGGCGCCCCTTCAAAGGGACGCCTTAGGGGCCGGCTTGCCTGGCTTACGGGTTCAGGGTCTCCTGTTGCCTGAACCTGCGGTTTATTCCCCATGCCCGATCGACCTGGCAGCCGTCGATACTGGTGAGAAGCCGAAGCCCCTGGGGCTGGAGAGGGAGGGCGTTTGAACGTGGGGCCCCAAACCCTCTTCTTTACTGCCAACAAGGTACTCTTTCCACTTGAGATCTTCTGGATATACCTATCCAGATCCTCACCAAACAACCTTTCGCCATGAAAGGGAAACCCTGCCAGGAGTTTCTTGCAGGGGGTTTAGGCTGACCAATTTTTTAGCCACAAGAGCCTCTGCATATGAACTAATGCTAGCGAGAGCCGAGAAGCCTGTTGGATGGAATCTTTGATGGCATCCACAGCAAAGCATAGGGCTCTTAGAAGGTCAGCCAAGTCCTGAGCCTGTTGGGCCAGAATATCCCTTAGGACTTGTCTTGTCTGGTCCTTTAAAGCCTGGCAGACCCCTATAGCCGCAATAGCTGGCTGGATTACTGCCCCGCCGTGGTAAAGGATGCTTTTAGCAAAGTTTCCAATCGCTTATCCGCTGAGTCCTTAAACATTTGGACATTATCCACAGGGCAGGTAAGGCTTTTATTAACACATGACACTGCCGCATCTACTGCGGGGACCGTCCACTTCTTTGTGAAAATCTCTTGGGAGGGACAAAGAGCCTATCAGGGCGAACCCAATCCTGATACATCAGATTCTCTAACAGAGGATGGATCGGAAAAACCGCACCTGATTGTGGAGCCTTTAAGGATCCCAAGGAAGAGACTGCGCTCACTGCCGGTACAGGCCGGGGTAGCTTAAAAGCCGAATGCACCATATCCGTCAAAGACTGGATCCAAAGCCTCTCTGCTTGAGTGGCTGAGAAAGGTTCCTCTAGAGTTGATTCCTCCGAATCTGCCTCTAAATCCTCACCCGCCTGGTCCTCACCATCATCTAAGGAGAAATCTTCCCTTTCTAGGGATTGAACTCCGGGAGATGGGGACCTAGCCCGTTTCCTCTCGGGCAGAGCGGCCGCAATTAATGCCGTCAATCCTTGTTCCAACCACTCCTCTGTAACATAAACAGGGGGCGCCTGGGCTGGAGCGGCTGTAGCCCCCAGTGACCCCAATGGTTCAACCTGAGGACCAAACTCTGGTGTCTCGGGGGAGTATGGCGCCATAGAGGTCTGACCAAGATCCTCTGAGCCCGAGGGGGAGCCTTTTTGCATTTTTTGCTGTCTTTGCCATCCCTGACCCCTTGGGAGCCATGCCCTTACTTTCAAGGACTGCTACAGGGACACCCACTAACCCAGACAAAGAAAATGGAGGGGCTCACACCAAGGGTTAACCCCTGGGTCCACCTCGTCCAGATAGTAACTAGCTGGTCACTGTCGCTGGAGCTACAAAGACTGATACCAATACAACCTGCCAAGGAACAGTGTGTTCGGGGTTAAGGAGAGTCTTCACTTTTGGAGAGCTGCTCCCTGCTGAGTCCACGCCAGTCACCTGCTCACAAGAGCAACTGTAGGAGATACCGCACTCCTGTGTCCCCATCTGCAAACTAAAACCCCACGGCTTAAAACATGAGGCTGTTTGCTTCTGGGCCGGCGTCCCAAGACGTCCCGCCACCCCCCCCACCGCGCTCATGCCATAGGCCTGCACGCGCCGACGCGCCATGCACACGCCGCAGGCGCGCGCACGCGCGCACGTCCAGGCTCGATGGAGGCTAGCAGGAAGGTAGGGGAGCAACGCTCCAGGCGGAACCCCATACTGCAGGACTCAGCAACACTCAACCCAGGCTGAAGAAGAAAAACATTACAGGTACACAGTTTTACTCACATTCAACCTAACAGCATGTGTAGGCATCAGCCGGGGATATCAATATGGGTAAATTAGCAGCCATCCTGTCTACTCTAGACATAGTGGTTAACATTGCCCATGCATAGCTGTCAGGGAATTCCCGTAAGACGCTTTGCACATAGACGTGCGCAAGCGCATAGTCTTTGCCATAGAATGGCTCACAGATGGGCGCATGCGCGCCAGAGCTCGCAATTGCGGGCACGCATGCGCACAGATACGGACACGCGCGCACACGTACGAGCCTAATTCAGTTTGGCGCCAGACAGCCTATTTAAAGGGTGTCTGGGCTCTTGTGCCCTTGCTGACTGATCTTCAGCTTGTTTCTGTAATCCTGCTTGATCCTGTATGTTTTCCCAGTATTCTGACCCGGCTCCGTTCCTGACTCTGGCTCTGTCTACGATTCGGTACCTCACTGCCCGCTTGCTGACGAACCTGGCTATCCCTGAGACCTTGCTCCTGTCTATGCCTCTGGTCACTGTTAACCCTTGGTTACCTGCCTGGCTTTCACCTGTTCATGCGCAACTCATCACGGACTACTCCAGGCCGCTGAACCCTGCCAAGCTGTTCTCCCGGGACCCCCGGCTCCAGGCACTCGTGTCCCTCCTGTCCTTCGGCTTCCTCTGTTTCACCTTCAGCGGAGCCAGGACAGGAGATATAAGAGAGGCCGACCTCATCAATTCAGTCTCCCATCCGATCCCTGACAGTATCAGTCAGCCAATAATGGAGTCTGAAAGGGAGGCCTCTCCACCCAAGGACTTTTTGCAATCAATCACTGCATTAACGCACATCGTGCAAAAGTTGCAAGCAGATCTAAGTCGCATGGAAAATCAGTTACCAACTAACGCAGAGACTTTGCCACTTTTAGGTCCTTCTGATGCTACAGATGTTGCTACTCAGACGGAGGCCTACATATTCAGTGGAACCTACCCTATCCCTGAACCCCGAGTGCCTATCCCCGAACGCTTTTCTGGAGATCGCAGGAAATTCCGGAATTTTCGTAATGCATGCAAACTTTATTTTTCTCTCCTCCCAAGAACTTTCTCCACGCAAGATGTCAGGGTGGGATTTGTTATCTCCCTCCTTCTGGATGAGCCCCAATCCTGGGCCTTTCAGCTTCGTGAGCAGCTTGATCCAGTCCTAGCCTCTATGGACTCTTTTTTCTCCGCCATGTCGCAGCTGTACGCTGACCCCTTTTGTAGGCAGACTGCCGAACAAGAACTCAGCAAACTACAGCAGGGCCAGAGACCTATGGAGGATTACGTAACAGACTTTCGCCTCTGGAGTACTGATACAGAGTGGAACCAATCAGCCCTTCATCACCAGTTTCGCTGTGGGTTATCTGATGCTATTAAGGATGAACTTGCCAGAGTGGAAGTACCCCCTGTTCTGGAGGACCTGATTAAACTTGTCATTTTGATTGACCGACGGTTACGGGAACGCCAGTCTGAGAAAACCCACAGAGACTTTCCCCATCGCAGATCCAAGAATGCCATTACCTGTCTCTCCAGTGACACGACTAGCTCACCCCAAGCTCCTTCTCGGAAGAGTTTTTTGAGGTCCCCTCTGTCCGCAGCCGAACGCCTTCATCGCCAACACTCTGACCTTTGCCTCTACTGTGGTGATGCCGGTCACTATTTGCGCAGCTGTCCTGTACGGCCACACAAATACCCTATTAACTGGATCCACACGCTGCATCCACCCGGACCTGACCGGGTTCACCTAACCCTTCCTTTCCATCTACAGCTCGCTGAGAAAACAATTTCCGTCTCTGCAATCATAGACTCTGGTGCCTGCAGCTGCTTTGTGGACTCTAGTTTCGCAGCTCAACACAATCTCCCTCTTAATACCAAAAAACAAGGGTTCGTGGTACACCTTGCTGATGGCTCCGATATAAAATCTGGCCCAGTAACACAGGAAACGGTCCCCATCCTCTGCCTTTCTTCTACCAGTCATCATGAGTTCCTACGTCTAGATGTCATCTCGTCACCCTTATTCCCTATCATCTTGGGTATGCCCTGGCTGAGGGCACATAATCCCAGCATCAATTGGCTTACAGGGGAGGTCCTTTTCTCTTCACCTTACTGCCTGGTACACTGTATTTCGCACGAAGTACGCACCACTACACCTCTCCTGGCCATCCAGCCTGATCCAGAAACCTCAAAACTTGTTCCTGCAGACTATCACGAATTTCTCGATGTCTTCAACAAGAAGAATGCAGACTCTCTACCTCCTCACCGGGCCTATGATTGCCCCATAGAACTGTTGCCCGGAGCTGAGATTCCGTTTGGCCGCATCTATCCTCTTTCTGAGCCCGAATTAGAAGCCCTCCGTCACTACATCGACGAAAATTTGGAGAAAGGCTTCATCCGACATTCCACATCCCCTGCAGGGGCAGGCATCTTTTTTGTCGAAAAAAAGGATCATACCCTCAGACCCTGTGTGGATTATCGAGATCTTAACAAGATAACGGTTAAGAATCGGTACCCACTTCCTCTGATTCCAGAACTCTTTCAAAGATTGCGAGGGGCACAAGTGTTCTCTAAGTTAGATCTGAGGGGTGCATACAACTTAGTCAGAATTCGTAACGGGGACGAATGGAAAACTGCATTCCGAACACGCTTTGGACACTATGAATACCTTGTCATGCCATTTGGCCTCTGCAATGCCCCTGCCACATTCCAACATCTGGTGAATGACATCTTCCGGGACTACTTAGACTTGTTCATTGTCGTCTACCTGGACGATATTCTTATATTTTCCAGTTCTCTTGATCTTCACAGGTGTCATGTAAAGAAAGTACTTGAAAGACTGCGACAACACCATCTTTACGCTAAAGCCGAAAAATGCGACTTTGAAAGACCTTCTATCCAATTCTTGGGACTTGTTATTTCTGCAGAAGGCATCTCTATGGATCCGCAAAAAGTTGCTGCTGTGCTTGATTGGCCTGCTCCAGAAGACAAGAAAGCCATTCAACGTTTTGTAGGCTTTGCCAATTTTTATAGAAAATGTATTAAAAACTTTTCCGGTATCATTGCTCC
The DNA here is from genome assembly GCF_905171775.1 of Rana temporaria. NCBI lineage: Eukaryota > Metazoa > Chordata > Amphibia > Anura > Ranidae > Rana > Rana temporaria. Next base: position 285,202,828 of record NC_053492.1, read on the forward strand.
TGTCACCCAGTTGACTAAACAACATACTTCTTTCAAATGGACTTCCGAGGCACAGGATGCCTTTGAAAAATTAAAGACTTTGTTCACTTCTGCCAACATTCTAAGACACCCTGATCCTGCTCTGGCCTACGTGCTCGAGGTAGATGCCTCTGAAACCGCAGTTGGGGCTATACTATCCCAAAGACAGGGGGCTAAATCTTTACTCCATCCAATTGCCTTCTTTTCTAGGAAACTGAACTCTTCTGAAAAGAATTATGACGTGGGGGATCGTGAACTCTTAGCCATCAAAGCCGCCCTAGAGGAATGGCGCTATCTGTTGGAAGGGGCTGCGCATCCTATCCTTTTTTTTTTACCAATCATAAGAATTTGGAATATTTAAGAACTGCCAAACGCCTAAGACCCCGACAGGCCAGATGGGCACTATTCTTTTCACGCTTCACTTTTCATCTTACCTTCCGCCCCGGATCCAAGAACGGTAAACCCGATGCGCTCTCGCGCATGTTCTCCGAGCCGGCCTCATCTCCTGAAACTGACACTATATTACCTGCCAAAAACGTTCTACTCCTGCAGGCAGATGTGATGTCCCAAATCAAGGAGGCATTTGCTAATCATCCCCCTCCTCTGGATCTGCACCTTCAACCAAAGGATGGGCTCTTCTTCCACAAGGAGCAAATTTTTATTCCTGAGCAGTTTAGAGTTCACATCCTCAAGAAATGCCATGACCATCCACTTGCCGGTCACTTTGGAATTCACAAAACCTCTGACCTAGTGTCCCGTTCCTTTTGGTGGCCTGATTTATTGAAAGATTGTAGAGATTATGTCAGGTCCTGCTCCGTATGTCTCAGAAACAAGTCTGATCGTGCCAAGACCTGGGGGTTGCTAGAATCCCTTCCTGTACCTGAAAAACCTTGGAACATGATTTCCTTGGATTTTATTGTGGAACTCTCCCCGTCCGAAGGATTCACCACCATCTTTGTTATAGTGGATCGTTTTTCAAAGATGGCCCATTTTGTACCTCTGAAAGGAACCCCCTCTGCCTCTGAAACCGCTTCTGTATTTATTAAGGAGATCGTGAGACTGCATGGCATTCCAGCAAGTATAACCTCAGATCGTGGAGTACAGTTTACCTCCAAATTTTGGAGGGCCCTATGTAAAGCCTTGAGGATTGAACTATGTCTTTCATCTGCTTATCACCCGCAGACCAATGGTCAGACTGAGAGGACTAATCAGTCCCTAGAGCAATACTTGAGGTGTTTCTCATCCTTCTCTCAGGATGATTGGGTGTTCCTACTCCCCTTGGCGGAATTTGCGTATAATAATTCTGTTCATTCTGCTATCAAACAGTCACCCTTCTATGTTAATTATGGGTATCACCCTTCCTTTCTACCCGATGTACCCATGGAGACTTCTGTACCAGCTGTGCAAGAGAGACTATACTTTTTTACCACCAATAATCAACTCTTGCGAGAAACGATCCTAAAGTCACAGACGACTAATAAGAAGTTTTTTGATAGGAAGAGAAGAGGGAACCTGAACTTGAAGCCAGGAGACAGGGTTTTTCTGTCCACAGCTAACCTAAAACTGAAATGCCCTTCAAAGAAACTTGGGCCAAAATTTGTGGGTCCTTTTCCAATAAAAAAACGGATCAATTCTGTGGCTTTTGAATTATCCTTGCCAAGCAGTTTAAAGATCCATCCTGTGTACCACATTTCGCTGCTCAAGCCTACGGTCTCTAACCCCTTCCCAAATCGTGGCACCGAAGCCCCTGCCCCACTACTGGTTGAAGGAAGTGAAGAATATGAGGTTGAGGCTGTTCTGGACTGTAGGAAGAGGGGAGGTCGGACTCAGTTCCTCATTAAATGGAAAGGTTATGGTCCTGAGGATAATTCCTGGGAACCAGCCTCCAATGTTCATGCTCCCCGGTTGATACAGGCCTACCTCCAGCTTCATCCTGAAAAACGGTCTCTTGTGGGCATCCGGAGGCTGCCCCTAAGGGGGGGGCAATGTCAGGGAATTCCCGTAAGACGCTTTGCACATAGACGTGCGCAAGCGCATAGTCTTTGCCATAGAATGGCTCACAGATGCGCGCATGCGCGCCAGAGCTCGCAATTGCGGGCACGCATGCGCACAGATACGGGCACGCGCGCACACGTACGAGCCTAATTCAGTTTGGCGCCAGACAGCCTATTTAAAGGGTGTCTGGGCTCTTGTGCCCTTGCTGACTGATCTTCAGCTTGTTTCTGTAATCCTGCTTGATCCTGTATGTTTTTCCAGTATTCTGACCCGGCTCCGTTCCTGACTTTGGCTCTGTCTACGATTCGGTACCTCACTGCCCGCTTGCTGACGAACCTGGCTATCCCTGAGACCTTGCTCCTGTCTATGCCTCTGGTCACTGTTAACCCTCGGTTACCTGCCTGGCTTTCACCTGTTCATGCGCAACTCATCACGGACTACTCCAGGCCGCTGAACCCTGCCAAGCTGTTTTCCCGGGACCCCCGGCTCCAGGCACTCGTGTCCCTCCTGTCCTTCGGCTTCCTCTGTTTCACCTTCAGCGGAGCCAGGACAGGAGATATAAGAGAGGCCGACCTCATCAATTCAGTCTCCCATCCGATCCCTGACAATAGCAGCATAATAAAGGCCACCCATAGACCCCGAAAAAATTGAAGGACCTACTGTCGGACCAAGTCCCGCAGGTACCTCCACTTACCTTTCCACGCTGCAGGGTGTTGCTTATGCAAGAGGCCCAATCTTCACCCCTCACCGTGGGTATTGTCAAAGACCTTCAGGGACCGGGGTCCATGGACAGGAACACCACTCCCCTGGACCTATATAGCACCCTGGCAGCAGAAACTTTTAGCCGTGGAATAGACCAAAGTACTGGGGCCCAGAGTCCAGCTCTCAAAGAGAAGCATTATAGGCCAAACCTTGTTCTTCCAACCGTGGCCCGGGTACCGTCCACTTTGGCTATGAAGCACTTTGAACGGATCCGGATTCTTAGCCTGCTCTAGTCCCAAAAGGGACCCCATAAGCAAGAGATTTCACAAACGTGACCAACGCCTAAGACACTGGCGAAAAAACTGAGGCACTCCCTGTGTGGGAGGGGTTATATAGGGAGGGAACTTCCTGTCTTTGAGTGCCAGTGTCCATCACCTGAAGGTAGGCTCTATAACCCACATAGTTATTACTATGCCGCTCTGTGTCCCGTGATGTACGATAAAGAAAATTGTATAGGTTCCTGCATCCAAGCTAAACAGAGTGCTGCTAAACTGCTGGCTACTGTGTATAGCAGCCACCTCAGCCCCCCAAATACCTGAGCCCTATCTCTATCGAGCGATGTACACGAGTACGTCAGCCATCCGAGACTCTTCCTCCTGATCGGCTGAGACACAGCAGTGGTGCCATCGGCTCCCGCTGCTGTCAAAGTCGGTTAGCCAGTCAGGAGAGAGAGGGGGTGGGGCCAAACAGTGGCTCCATGTCTGAATGGACACACAGAGCTGCATGCTGGGCTTGGGGGCCACATAGCAAGCTGCCTGCTGTGGGGGCACACAACAGGAAAGGAGGGGCTAGGAGCTCCAACGAGGGACCCAAGAAGAGGAGGATGCAGGCTTCTGTGTGCAAAATCAATCCACAGAGCAGGCAAGTATAACATGTTTGCTACTTTTAAAGAAAAAAAAAAAAAAAAAAAAAAAACAAGACTTCAGTATCACTTAAAGCAAGTTTCTTAAACTGTATGGTGCTGACAAACTTAAAATGACTGTAAAGGCACAACGTTTTTTTACCTTCATGTATTCTTTGCATGACGGTAAAAATACTTCTGTGTGCAGCACAGCCTGAGCCCGCTCTCGATCCAGTGATGTCCATAAGTCCTTACTGGACAAAGACAGAACTGACTTATTGCCAGGCATGCTAAAATAGTTTTTGTATTTTATGGGGGGAGGGGGTTGTGTCTATGAAAACGATAGCTAAACTGTGCGGATGCCAAAAATCGTGCATACGTCTATTTAATCCTAGAAATGCAGTAAAAGTGGTCAAATCAGTCTTCAAATGCTGTGTGGACTGTCATTGCCTAGCCCTAGACCACAGGGGTCAAACACAAGGCCTGCGGGCCGAATCTGGCCCTCCAGGCCATTTCATGTGGCCCTCACACCCCCCTTGTCTCCACCCCCACCTGGTCTCAGCAGCACAGAGGACAGGACTCCACCAGATCCTGCACTTCTCTGCCCAGCCCTCCTGGCAGCAGCACAAGGCAAGGGGGTGCACTGATGTAAGGGACCCCCCCAGCCCTAGACAATAAAACCAATTTGACATTGTCTACCCCAAGAATTTAGTGAAGCAAGGCTTCACACAGAAATTTATCAGTTTGGAATTAGTTTCTCATTTTGTAAAGAGAAAACTGTACCCAGCAGTTTGTCTACAGGCTCTGCATTATCTCTCACCAGCTTACTTCCAGTCTGATAAAACATCTAGAAGGAACATCACAGAGAGACATTGTTTGCATAGAAACTACACATTTTTGGTCCAGTTAATGGGTACAAACCGATAATTGACTGTGATGTTTTTGAGCCAAAACAATTTAAGAAAAAGTTTGGAAAACATCTGCTGAATGGACGAAAGATACATTGAAAAAAACAACAAAAAAAACTTACTGTTGGTACTGCGCATGTGTGAAAAAAACATTAACTCAGAAGATAAACATTTGTGTCAATGAACAGTCATTTCTAAAAGATAGAGCATAGTACATACAGGAAAGATACAACCGTCAATATAGGCAATTTTTATATATAGAAAGTGCCCGACTTACAAACATCCGACTTACAAACATAAGCTCTCCTCTCCCTCCCCACCTGCCAGCTCCCATTTCTGCATGAGCCGTCTACACCCCCCTCCTGCTGCTATTAGCAGTAAAGAAAGGTTTGAAAAATGGCACTGCCAGCGCCTCTTTTATCCAGGCATAACACACAGTGTAAGTGTCCCCCCCCCCCAAGCAAAGCCTCTTAATACCTTCTTTTCAGATATCTTCAGGCTGGTGACGTTTTGAGGACACACTATATACCTATCATAGGGTGTGTATGATCAATTTAGATGGGCTCTTAAGGGTTTACATATAGAGGCCATCTGCAGCGGTGGTCTCTCTTGTGTGTACCTCACTGCGTGAGTGCCCACCGATCCTCAGCTGCTGTGGGGGGGGGAGCCCTTTTTGGGCTGCTGTTACCCAGTACCAAGATCTAGTTGAAAAAACGTTTACAGGGCCCTTTTATCCATCATCCTTCGGGCCTTGGTTCTGTAGTTGTTGACAGATCCTACCTGTGATTTCACTTCCTATATCGGCATTTATACCAACGTGGGCTGTCTCCTCATGAGGCAGGTTTTTTCCTCTCAAATGCATAGACTCATAGGCCCAGATTCTCGTAGAATGGCGTAAAACTGGGCGGGCGTAACATATCTGATTTACATTACGCCGCCGCAAGTTTTTCAGGCAAGTGCCTTATTCACAAAGCACTTGCGTGTAAAGTTGCGGCGGCGTAACGTAAATCACCCGGCAGAATTCAAATTCGGCGGGTAGGGGGCATGTTTCATTTAAATGAAGCGCGTCCCAGCGCCGAACGAACTGCGCATGCGCCGTCCTTAAAATATCCCGGCGTGCATTGCTCTAAATGACGTCGCAAGGACGTCATTGGTTTTGACGTGGACGTAAATTACGCCCAGCACCATTCACGGACGACTTATGCAAACAACGTAAATTTATAAATTTCGACACAGGAACGACGGCCATACTTAACATTGGTTGCGCCTCATATACCCAGGGGCAACTTTACGAAGGGACAAGCCTAACATAAACGTCGTAACTTTACTGCGTCGGCCGCGCGTACGTTCGGGAATTCGCGTATCTAGCTAATTTGCTATGAAGAAGCACTAAGGCATAGTGCGAAACGTCAGCTTTTCTTTTGTTGTGCTGTTTTTTGCTGTGGCATGTATTTTGTGATTTTTAATTAAAGGAGGAGTTTTTTTTGGAGTGCGGCTGTCCCAGCTTTTTTCCTTTATCCTAACTAGCTAATTTGCATACTCGACGGGGAAAACGACGGAAGCGACACCTAGCAGACAAAAAAAAAAATTGCATTTAAGATCCGACGGCGTAAGAGACTTACGCCTGTCGGATCTAATGGATATCTATGCGTAACTGATTCTAAGAATCAGTCGCATAGTTACGACGGCCCAGATTAGGACTTACGACGGCGTACAATAGCGCTGCGCCGTCGTAAGCCCTTTGAGAATCTGGGCCCTAGAGAATACAGCTTCAGCATTCCCACGGTATGTCATCTATCAGGTGGGCATTTTTTTGTAATCTGGTAAATGACCCACGGGCCACTTGGATTTTTGGGTTGCTACATTTTTGGGACTGAGAGATGCTCAGGTTGAAATATAGGGAGGCTTTTTTTTTCTTATAATTACTGAATGGCTTAAATTTTATTTACTTTTCTTGCAGTGGTCATACAGCAATAATACAACCTACATTTCTGTGTATGAAATATTAGAAAGAATGGTAAGAAAGTAAAGCACAAGAGTACAATTTACTTACCTGTGAATTGGTGATAGCTTTAACGGCATTTAAGTCTGAACCAGAACAGAATGTGTTCTCTGCTCCATAAACAATAAGTCCTTTCCCTTCCTGCCAGTTCTCCAGTTCACTAACCCGTTCCACCAAATCTATCATCATTGTTCCTGCGACACAAATTTAATATAGGTTCCAAAATGTAGGTATGTCAATAAGAGCTTTGGAGAAGACAATGCGTAAACATCTGGTGAAAACAAGGCTATATTGCACAGTACAATAATAATAATTTATATATTTAAAAAATATTAGCCTTTGGAAAACTGAAGTTACCTCTACAGCCCTGCCAAGTTTATGGGGCCAGTGGTAGAGCTGAGAAATTTCCTGAAACTTCTGCTCATCTTATCCGTGTTCCATATGTTCAGTACTATGCAAAGGTTTTAGACAGGTGTGAAAAAATGCTGTATATTTGGAATGCTTTCAGAAATGGAAGTGTTAATTTATGTTTATCAATTAACAAAATGAAAAGTAAATGAACAGAAGAGAAAATCAAATCAATATTTGGTGTGACCACAATTCTTCTAGGTACACTTGCACACAGTTTTTGAAGAAAGCAGGTAGGTTGTTCCAAACATCTTGGAGAACTAACCACAGATCTTCTGTGGATGTAGGCTGCCTCAAGTCTCTTCATGTAATCCCAGGCAGACTTGATGATGTTGAGATCGGGACTCTGTGGGGGCCAAACCATCACTTCCAGGACTCTTTGTTCTTATTTACACCTAAGATAGTTCTTAATGACATTGGCTGCATGTTTGGGGTTGTTGTCTTGCTGCAGAATAAATTTGGGGTCAGTGACACGCCTCCCTGATAGTGTGGCATGATGGGTAAGTATCTGTCCGATCTCTCAGCATAGACGACATCATTGATCCTGACCAAATCCCAAACTCCATTTGCAGAAATGCAGCCCCAACGTGCAGTGAACCTCCACCATGCTTCACTGTTGCCTGCAGACAGACACTCATTATTGTACTGCTCTCCAGCCCTTTTGTGAACAATTTGACTCATCAGTCCAGAGCACTTGCTGTCATTATGTTTTCATGCATAGGTAATGGAAACAAGGCTGACTCCACTATGACTCAACTATGCATGAAAACATAGGGCCAGATCCACAAATATCCTGCGTAACTTAAATCTTCCGATTTAAGTTACACCGCCGCAAAATTTCTACCTAAGTGCCCGATCCACAAAGCACTTACCTTGAAATTTGCGGCGGTGTAACTTAAATGTGTCCGGCGCAAGGCGTGCCGAATCTAATGGGGCGAGTCCCATTTAAATTAGGCGCGCTCCCGTGCCGGACGTACTGCGCATGCTCCGTCGGGTAACTTACCCGACGTGCATTGCGCTAACAGACGTCACTCCGACGTCATTTGCTTAGACGTTAACGTAAATGGCGTCCAGCGCCATTCACGGACGTCTTACGCAAACGACGTAGAGTTTAAAATGTTGACGCGGGAACGACGGCCATACTTAATAGGGCTTAGTCAAATAGGACTTAGCCCTATTTTTACACGGCGTAACTCGACGTAAACGACATAGATTTAGCGCGACGGGCCCGTCAGAACGTTCGTGGATCGCCGTAAGTGTTCATTTGCATATTCTAGGCCGGCCGCAATGGCCTCCCCACCTAGCGGCCGGCCTAGAATTGCATCCTTAAGATCCGACAGTGTAATTCAATTACACATGTCGGATCTTCTGCCTATCTATGGTAAACCGATTCTGTGGATCAGTTCCATAGATAGAAACAGGGATACGACCGCATATCAGTAGATACGCCGGCGTATCCCTTTTGTGGATAACCCCCATAGGACCCTTTCCTGATGTGCGGGGTAGGTGTAATCATGGGATTGCCACCTGGAGCGGTACATATTTGCTGTTTCCTTTTCAAATCAAACCAATATTTGGTGTGACCACCATTTGCCTTCTAAACAGCATTGACACTTCAATTATTCTAGGTATACTTGCACACAGTTTTTGAAGAAACTCTGTATCAGTCCAGAACACCTGTTGACATTTTTATGCACCCCCCAGTTCCTATGCTTTCATGCTTAGGAAATGGAAAAAAGGCTGACTCAACTATGCATGAAAAAAAAAAAAAATACCTAGAAGAATTGAAGCGTCAATGCTGCTTATAAGGCAAAGGGTGGTCACACCAAATATTGATTTGAAAAGCAAACAACAAATATGTACCGCTTCAGTTGGCAATCCCATGATTACACCAACCCCGTATGCCTCAGCATACACAGTCTATGGAAGTAAGGAGGTCTGGACGGCTGCACACCAATGCAATCACTTTTATTGGAATAAACTACAGTCCATACAGTAGACAGAGGTACAGAAATCATCTGTAGCTGAGGCATTTTATACCCTCACTGGTGTCATGACTAAGCACCAGTGAGGGTGTGAAATGCATCAGCTACAGCCGCTTTCTGTACCTCAGTCTACTATATGGACTGTATTTTATTCTAGTCAAAGGTGATTGCATTGGTGTGCAGCTGTCAAGAACTCCTTACTTCCAGTGATTTGATTTGGATTACTCTTCTGTTCATTTACTCTCCATTTTGTTACTTGATAAAAAATAAAGTATTAACCACTTGCCAACCGGGCCATAGCCAAATGACAGCTAGAGCGTGGTCGGCTAATTCTAGGAGGGCGTAAAATGACGTCCTCCCAGACTCGTGCTTCCCGCGCTCCCCCTGGGGTGCGCACACAGGAGTGTCTGGATCGTGGTAATGGACCAATGACAGCGGCCCTTTACCATGTGATCGCTTTGTCCAATGACTGAGCGCTGCATGTCCGGTTCAGCTCCTCCCCTCTTCTCTTGGAGGGAGCCGGTGCAGCAGCGCTTGTTGGCTGAATCTGAAGTGCCCATAACACTGATCTTTGCCCATCCACGGTGAAATTTATGCCCCTAGAACACCTGATGGTGCTCCCTACATGTTGGGCCTCTGTATGTGGCTGGGCTGTGTAAAAGTCTCTCAAAGTAGTATCACCATGCTTAGGAGGAGCAGAATATATTTTGGGGTGTAATTTTTTCTTTCACATTTTCCCAAAAACGTGTTGAAAATAATGACATGTTAAAAAAAGGACACATTTTCCCTTATATGTTGGGGTGTTTAATTTCCAAAATGAGGTAATTTGTTGGGTGTTTCCATTGTACTGGTGCTCCAGGGCCTTCAAAAATGTAAGAGATAGTCAAGAAATTAAATGTGCAATTTATTTCCCTAGAACACCTGATGACGCTCCTTGCATGTTTGGCCTCTGTATGTGGCCAGGCATTGTAAAAGTCTCACACTTGGGAGGAGTAGCAGAATGTGTTTTGGGGTGTAATTGCAAGTGTGCATATGCTGTGTGTGAAAAAAAAAACTGTTAATATGACAATTTTGTGAAAAAATATTTTTTTCCATTTTGCAAAGAATTGTGGGAAAAAAATTAAAACTTAAAAAAACTCACCATGTTTCTTACTAAATACCTTAGAATGTCTACTTTCCAAAAAGAGTATAATTTGTACTGTCCTGGCTTGTTAAGCAGGCCATACACAGTCGAATTTCGAACTAATTTTTTTTTTAAATCAGAGACAGTTTGTTTTTTTTGTGATCCGATGATGCCACCATTGATTTTCGAAATTCGGCAGACAAATTTTGTCGGAAATATTCGTTTCTCTCCGGGAATATTTGTTTCTCTCCAGGAGTATATGCTTTTCTCTCTGGGAATATGCTTTTCTTGCACATTTCTCGCACGATTTGCGATGTCGGATTTCTCAAATTTGTTTGCCGCACGAAAATCGGCTGTTGCTGCAGCCCACTAACGGTGCGAAATTCGTACGAAAATTCTTTCATACGATTTTCGAAAGAAAATTCTTTTGAAATTCGAACCGTGTATGGCCGCCTTTAGTGTCTCAATAAATGAGATAGGCCGTCAGTACATCAAGTGTGATAAATTTTCAGTGATTGGCACCATAGTTTGTAGACTCTATAACGTTCACAAAGACCAACTATTATACACTGATTTTTTTTTTACCAAAAATATGTAGCAGTACAAATTTTAGCTAAAATTTATGAAGAACATTTACTAATTTGAAAAAGAAAACAGAAACGAAGAAAAATACATTTTTAACACAATATTCGGTCTTTATTCATTTATAGCACAACAAATAAAAAACCCAGCGGTGATTAAAAACCACCAAAAGAAAGCTCTATTTGTGTAAAAATAAGGACAGCAAATTCGTATGGGTACAGTGTTGCATGACTGAGTAATTGTCATTCAAAATGGGAGTATTAGAAAGAGGGTTTAAATGTTGTCTACTCAGCATGGATCCTGGATCAGCTACTGTCCATTTGAAGTTTTTTTCTTAACCACTTGCCCACTGGGCACTTAAAGCAGAGGTTCACCCTAAAAAACATCTATGTACCATCCCATCCAGCATACTTGCGTCAGCTACAGTATGCTTTTTTTTTTTTTTTGCTGTATTTACCGTTTAATCGTTCAGTTTCTTTTCAGACTCCCGCGGGGAATAGGCGTTCCTATGAAGAGGGGAACATGATTGACGTGCAGCTATAGCGCGTCACGCGTTCCGAAAATAGCCGGACTAGGACTCGGCTCTTCACGGCGCCTGCGCACAGACTAGGAGCTGACTGCGCAGGCGCCGTATATAGCCGAGTCCTATTTCGGCTATTTTCGGAATGCGTGACGCGCCATAGCCGCACGTCAATCATGTTCCCCTCTTCATAGGAACGCCTATTCCCTGCGGGAGTCTGAAAATTTGTACTGCTACATATCTTTGGTAAAAATAATCAAAATTGGTGTATACTATTTGGTCAAGATGGACACAGCCAGAAATGCTAGGGGATGTTTTTCTAAGTGATTTCTCAACAAAAAAAGCATTGACACATGGGTGGATGGGCGAGTTTGCTTTGAATATTAAAAATGAAATAACTTGTGTTTTTGGTTTGTGGTGCTTAGATACAGATTAGTTCTGCTTTAAAGGAAAACTGCTTTGATCGCACATGGATTCTTTGGAGCAGCACACTAGTGACATAGCAACCGACAAGTAGAACCACAGCATGCAGATTCTGTTGCTCTGTTGTTCTGCATGCCCTCTTGCATGTATTGAACTGCATAGGCAACATGGCACACACTCATTAGTACATTACCAATACAGGCCATAGTGAATAAAATTTGCATAGAATAAAAAGCCTGCAATTATCAATAAGTATCTGTTTAATTTCATTACTAAATATTTTTAAACTGTGCTTTTGTTTTAATTTTTATGATAAGGGGGACAGGTTCTCTTTGAAAAGTTATGTCCAGATATTACCCAAATTTAACCCCCAGACTTTTCTCTTCCCCTCCAGAGAATGTGTGAACCGTATTTCTTTTTGCCTAGTTTTTGTAAGGAAGAAAAAGATTTGTTTTTGCATCTTGTGACAACATTATCAGCCTGTAAAAATCTTGACTATGCAGCTGCTGAGATTTCAGCTTATGGTGATGTGTCCTTGGGTGTCGAGACAGCAGCATTGTTTTGCTGAGAAAAAAAAATCCATGTATGCACATGGAGTGGAAGAGACAGGGTAGGGGATAGGCAGAATTCTGTAGTCCAGCAGGCAGACAACCTGATGATTTCAGTCCAACAAAGGCACTGTTTTGTCAGCTCAAACAGGAAGTAAACAGCACATCAATTGGAATTTTCTGCACTCATAGGCCTCATTTACAGCTGGCTGAGGGGACAGTAAAAATGGGCAGTTGAGCTGTGGTTTTACCAGCCTTCGATCACCCAGCAACATGTTAGCAGGGCCACTGGCCATGTTAGTTCACACTGCTGCAATCATGGTACAGCAAAACTTTGCCATAGGTCGCTGTCCAAGTGAATGTGTTCACACTGCAAGCACAATGGAACTGCATGCAACATATGCATTTGGCATGGTGCTGAGGCGTTTCAAAGGTTAAAACAGGCAATTCAGAAGTAACATATTGCCTCTGAGCCACCTATCAAATGCCTCTCAAAAGTGATCCCCCGATCCATCAGAAGGGCAGCGAACACCGCCTGCAAGTGTAAACATGTCCTTAAACAAGTAAAACATAGGGAAATGTGCATGCATTACAGAGATGTACCTTATTTTTTTTTGCTTAAACATACACTTTGAAAGTAGAACTTTGGCCTCCAATTAAAATGAAAAAAGTGCTGGTTCATTATATTATAGGTGCATATGCACAATTTTCTCTAAAGCCCTGTACACACAACCAGTCCTTCGGTTAACCGATGAAGCTGACTGATGGTCTGATGTGCCTACACACCATCAGTTAAAAAAACAATCGAGTCCAACGCGGTAACGTAAAACACGACGACGTGCAGAGAAAAATTAAGTTCAATGCTTCCAAGCATGCGTCGACTTAAATCAGAGCATGCACGGATTTTTAACCGATGCTTTTGCGTACTAACCATCGGTTTTGACCTATCGGTTAGGCATCCATCGGTTGAATTTTAAAGCAAGTTCTACATTTTTGGACCGAAGGATAACTGACCGATGGGGCCCACACACGGTCGGATTGGACCGATGAAACGGACCTACAGTCCGTTTCTATCGGTTTTGACCGACCGTGTGTACGTGGCCTTAGTCACCCAGAAAAATAGGATTTTTATAACAGCTTACCTGTAAAATCCTTTTCTTTTGAAGTACATCACGGGACACAGAGAAGCATAGTAATTACTATGTGGGTTATAGAGAGTACCTTCAGGTGTGGACACTGGCACGCCCTTAAGGCAAGAAGTTCCCTCCCCTATATAACCCCTCCCATACCGGGAGTGCCTCAGTTTTGTAGCAAGCAATAAGTGTCCCAAATACCCCAAAAGAGGGGCGGGTGCTCTGTGTCCCGTGATGTACTTCAAAAGAAAAGGATTTTACAGGTAAGCTGTTATAAAAATCCTATTTTCTTTATCGTACATCACGGGACACAGAGAAGCATAGTAATTACTATGTGGGACGTCCTAAAGCAATGCTATGAGGGGAGGGAGACCCCAAGAAATAAGCCGGGCGCCATCAGACATGAGGAATCAAACTGCAGCCTGCAGCACACTGCGCCCAAAGGCGCTCTCCTCATTCTTTCTTATGTCCAATTGATAAAACTTAGTGAAAGTATGGACAGACGACCATGTCGCGGCCTTGCAGACTTGAGCCATGGAGGCTTGATGATGCACTGCCCAGGAAGTACCCACCGCTCTAGTGGAATGTGCTTTAACCTTAAACGGGGGAACCTTTCCCCTCAAGCCATAGGCTTGAGTAATGACCTGCCGAATCCATTTGGAGATAATGGACTTCGACGCTGCCTGCCCACATCTGGGACCTTCTGGCAGGATAAACAATGTATCAGTTTTCCGGACCTGAGCAGTAGCCTTAAGATAGATCTTAACTGCTCTTAATACGTCTAGCGTATGTAAAGACTTCTCCCTTGCAGAACTAGGTTCTGAGAAAAAAGACGGGAGAACAAGATCCTGATTCAAATGAAATTTTGAAACAACTTTAGGTAGGAAAGCCGGGTGGGGCCGTAGGACCACTCTATCCTTATGGAATATAAGGTACGGTTCCTTACAAGACAAGGCCGCCAACTCCGAAACCCTCCTGGCGGAGGTTATGGCTACCAAAAATATCACCTTCCTGGTCAGAAGGACCAAAGGAATATGAGCCAAGGGCTCAAATGGTTGTTTCTGTAAGACAGAAAGGACCAGATTCAGATCCCATGGACACAAGGGAATCTTGACTGGTGGACTAAGCCGGATCATACCTTGCAAAAAGGTTTTAATCAGGGAATGTGTAGCTAGTGGCCTTTGGAAAAAAAATCGATAAGGCCGAGATCTGGCCCTTAATGGTGCTTAGGGCCAACTTCATGTCTGCCCCTAACTGCAGAAACTCCAGAATTCTGCCAATGAGATACCTCCGGGGATGCCAACCCCTGGTCTCGCACCAGGCCACATAAGATTTCCAAACTCGGTAATAGATAAGTCTGGATGCCGGTTTTCTGGCATTAATCAAAGTAGATGCCACCGCATTAGAGAGACCCCTTTTCTTTAAGATAGGGGACTCAATAGCCAAACCGTCAAATTGAGAGACGGTAAGGAAGGATGGAATATTGGCCCCTGGGACAATAGGTCTGGCCGAAGCGGAAGGGACCACGGTTGCCCCACGGACATCCTTACAATGTCCGCGAACCAGGCCCTTCTGGGCCACGCTGGAGCCACCAGAATCACTGGTCTTCCTTCCGACTTTACCCTGCGAAGAAGACGGGGTAATAATTGCAGCGGAGGAAATGCATACATTAGGGAGAACTGGTCCCATGGGAACACCAGTGCATCCGTGCCGTAAGCAAGTGGATCCCTTGTCCGGGACAGAAAGTTGCCCACCCTTGCATTGAACCTCGATGCAAAGAGATCGACATCTGGTGTTCCCCACCTCTGACAAATGCTCTGGAAGATGTCGGGGTGAAGAGTCCATTCCCCTGGAAGCACCTGTTGGCGGCTTAGGTAGTCTGCTCGCCAATTGTCTATTCCCGGAATGAACACTGCAGATATGCATGGGACATATTTCTCTGCCCAGGTCAGGATTCGATCCACCTCTCTTTGGGCTGCACGACTTCTTGTGCCCCCCTGGTGATTTATGTATGCCACGGCAGTGACATTGTCTGATTGAATCCTGACCGGAAGACCCTTCAACCTGTCTGACCAAGCTGACAGGGCTAGATAGACTGCTCGAATTTCCAGCAGATTTATGGGTAGAAACCTCTCGGAGGCTGACCATTTCCCCTGGAGAGACAAACCTCCCAGGACTGCACCCCAGCCTAGCAGACTGGCGTCCGTGGTCACAACCTGCCATGTCACGGGAACAAAGGACTTCCCCTTTAGCAGGTTCCGGGGAACCAGCCACCAACAAAGGCTCTGCCGGACTGACCGGGAGAGAGACATAGGGAGATCCAAGGCTTGAACCTTTTTGTTCCAAGCGGACAGAATGGCATGTTGAAGCTCCCTTGAGTGGAACTGCGCAAATGGGACGGCCTCGAACGAGGCTACCATCTTTCCCAGTAACCTCATACAGAGGCGAATGGGAGGCTGACGCTTTGCTTTGACTAGTTGAACTAGTTCTCTTAAAGCTTCGAACTTCCTTTGGGGCAGGAAGACCCTTTTTAGCTTTGTGTCTATGAGTAGACCCAAATATTCGAGCCTTTGCACAGGCATTAAGGCTGACTTGTCCAGGTTGAGAACCCAACCCATGGATTCCAGAAATTTTACGGTTCTGTGTACCGCTGAGTTTAGATCGGCCACTGACCGGTCTACTACCAATAGGTCGTCTAGATAGGCTACTATGGATATGCCTTGAGACCTTAGATAGGCTAACAGTGGAGCCAATACTTTCGTGAAAACACGAGGAGCGGTGGCCAGACCAAAAGGTAAGGCCACGAATTGGAAGTGGCGCTGATTTACCGCGAAGCGAAGCAGCTTCTGATGGTCGAGAAAGATAGGAACGTGCAAGTATGCGTCCTTTATATCGATGGACGCTAGTAGTTCCCCTCCTTGCAGGGAGGCCACCACTGACCTGATCGATTCCATCCGGAATGATTGGACCCTTAGGAACTTGTTTAAGGCCTTGAGGTCCAGGATGGGTCTTACATCCCCGTTTGGTTTGGGGACGGTGAAGAGATTGGAATAAAACCCCAAACCTTGCTCTTCCACTGGCAGCTCTCTGATTACCCCTTGGGATAACAGATGATCTAAGGCCAATGCTAAGGACCTTCTTTTGCCGAGGTCCTTTGGGACGTTCAAGGTTAAGAAGCGCGGTGGAGGAAATTCGCTCAACTCCAGCTTGTAGCCCCCGGAGACCGTAGAGAGGACCCACCTGTCTTGGATCCTGTCTAGCCAAGCCTCCGCAAACAGCTGAAGCCTTCCCCCCACCCGGCTGAGTGGGGGAGAACCTTCATAATGCTGACTTAGTTGCTGGCTTGGCCTGTGGCTTACGGTTCCAAGGCTTTTTGGAAGCCTGAGGCTGGCCCTGTGGCTTCCCACCTGCATTGAATCGTCCAGGAGGCCGTCGGAACTGCCTGGTACCGGAAGTACTAGGGATAGGAGAGGAGGATCTCTTAAAGGAGGGGGGACCCCTAAACCTTTTCTTTACTGGCAACAGTGTACTTTTGCCACTGGAAATTTTCTGAATGTAATTATCCAGATCTTCCCCAAACAAACGCTCTCCATGAAAGGGAAACCCCGCCAGTAATTTTTTACACGGGGCTTCAGCAGACCAGTTCTTCAGCCAGAGTAACCTGCGCATATGAACTAGCGAGAGAGTGAGACGTGAGGACTGCTGAATGGAGTCCTTAATAGCATCTATGGCAAAACATAATGCTCTGGGAAACTCAGCCAAATTCTGGGCCTGTTGTGCCGGCAATTCCTTTAAGACCCCTTTAAACTGGTCCTTCAAGGCCTGGCAAATCCCAATAGCCGCAATTGCAGGCTGGGTTATTCCTCTCGCCGAAGCAAAAGAGGTTTTTAATAAAGTCTCTAATCTCTTGTCTGTCGGATCTTTGAATACCAGAACATTGTCTACTGGACAGGTCAAAGATTTGTTTACGCAGGACACAGCTGCGTCAACCTTGGGGATGCCCCATTTTTTAGTGAATTGTTCCTCCATGGGGTATAAAACCGAAAACTTCTTAGGAGGAAGAAAATATCTATCTGGATGTTCCCAATCCTTGTAGATAAGCCCTTCCAGCAGGGGGTGAACCGGGAAGGAATAATTAGCTTGAGGAGCTTTTAAGGAGCCTAAAGATGAGACTGCACTTGAAGCTGGCTCTGAAAGTGGCAACTTGAAGGCCGAACGGACCATCTCAGTGAGGGACTGATCACGGAGAGCAGCGTCTATAGACCTTCAGGGACCGGGGTCCATGGACAGGAACACCACACCCCTGGACCCATATCGCACCCTGTCAGTAAACTTTTGGTATTAGGAAATTGACCAAAGTACTGAATAACCAGGATCCAGCTCTCAAAGAGAAGCATTACAGGCCAAACCCCGTTCTTCTTAACCGGGGCCCGGGTACCGTCCACTTTGGCTCAGAAGCACTTTGGACGGATCCGGATTTCATGGAGGCTTTTTACATCCAATATGGATCCCTCCAGTGGAGCTCCTTGGAGCACATGTTCACTCGTGACCAACACCTTAGACACTGGCAAAAAACTGAGGCACTCCTAGTATGGGAGGGGTTATATAGGGGAGGGAACTTCTTGCCTTAAGGGCGTGCCAGTGTCCACACCTGAAGGTACTCTCTATAACCCACATAGTAATTACTATGCTTCTCTGTGTCCCGTGATGTACGATAAAGAAAGTCCTGCAAATACCTGCTGAGCCTCCCAGCTTCCAAGCCACCTAATGCAACTTTTAGTGATGGAATGGCAACAATGCTGCCTCGCTCTTGAATTCAGAGCATAGTTTCTGCTCTCATGTAGTCTGTGCCAGATTGCACTACAGTGGAACGAATACAAGCTTGCAAGGAGCGTGGCTATCACCAATGTCACTGCCGATTTACAAGACTGAAGATCGTCAATCAGCACCTGGCCACATCCTATCCTGCTCATTGTATCTGGATGGACAGCATTGCCTCTGTTTCTGAAACCCTCCCACTGTGAGCTGCAGTGTCTGCGAGGGGGAGCATGTGGGACAAATGAAGGAGGCTTTGGCAAGATTATTTTATTTGCTTTATGAGAATATACTTCTGCATCATATAGTAACTGGATCTGGGACTTGTTTAGACTGTCATACAGAAGTTGTTCTTTTAATTAGTAATTATTCCCTAAATCTGGCCAGTAGAAACCATAGCCCAATTACGTGTTTTCATATTTCATAAAGAATTCTCTATCTATACTCCTTGTGAATTGGATATACAGACTTGCTAAACTGCATTAATGAACATCCATCTATCAAAATTTGTGAAGTCCCCTACCTGTAAATGCATTCATTCGAGCTGGATTATCAATACACAGTTCTGCAATTCCATTTTCTCTTTTAACGAGTGTTACTGACCCTCCTGTAAATGGAGCTAGTTTAGTTTTAATTTCTTCTTCATTAAAACCATGGCTGCTGTTATACAGAGACAGGGATCTGTGAAGATGCCATTTTGCTGCTGATCTGTTCAGCATGCATCTCCATATGGAAAGGGCCATGACTGCAAATAAATAGAAGATATTTAAAATATTAGGATTTGGAAGTTTTTGGCAAAAGAAATGCAATTATAGGTTTACATAAGCATTCACAATGTGTTGTAGAGAAAAAATAAAATATAAGCAATATTGCAAGATTTAGTTATGCTGGAAGTCTGCCTATTTTGCAATAAAACAAACATGAAAATGAAATGTGTACCGTGATTTATTTGCAAAGAACGTCATAGTACAAAATACAAGACCTAACATAGATGCGCTGTGGGTGATCATAATATAGTCAGTGCTATGGAAAGGTTTATATACAATGGAGTACATTTCATAATAAAAACGTGTGTCTGATATAAAAGGTCATTCTGGTATGGATGTTATTAACCCACTAAACAAATATGGTAACCACCCCAATTAATAACTAGCTTGTAGAGCAAAGTGCACATGGAAAGGCTTTGCACACAGCAAACACAAAAAAGTGTTTTTTTCAACGCCAGCAAAAATAAACAAAATTACACTGTCTAACAATTGCGTTACCAGAGGTTTTAGTTGCACAACATTTGCCAAAATGTGTGGAAGCTGAACTGTCTCACCAAGGCCCCTCTGTATGTTGGAGCATATATACTGTATATAGCAATGGATACATTAAAGTGATTCTCAGGGTTCTTTTTTTATTTTTTTTTACATAAACATGTCATACTTATCTGCTCTGTGCAATGGTTTTGCACAAAGCAGCCCCAATCTTCCTCTTCTTGGGTCCCCCGCTGGTGCTCCTGGCTAATCCCCAGTGCCCCCAATAACAAGCCATTTGCTATGGGTACTCTGCTGTGTGCTTGCTCCCAAGCCCAGCTCTATGTGTTCATAAGACACATAGCACTGTGGCTCTGCCACGCCCCCGTTCTCTTCTCAGTGGCTTACTGGCTGTAAGTGTCTCAGCCAATGAGAGAGGAACCTGGGACAGCCAACGCTTTTGTGCATATCACTGGAGCGAGAGTAGGTTTAGGTAAGTATTAGGGGGGGCTGTGGGAGAAGCATCGCACAAGATTTTTTACTTTCATGCATAGAATTCATGAAGGTAAAAAACCTTCAGCCTTTACAACCACTTTAAGGGCGTATGTGCCTGGAGGGCACTCACAATAACTCCAAATATGCTACAGTTAAGCCTGGTACACACAGGCCGAATGTGGAGTGGCATCAGCCGGTGTTCTGCTGAGCTGGTTCCTCCTATCGATATGGTTCCCTTCAGAGTGCGCAGACGCAATCCGAGCCGATGGAAAACTCTGAGCGGGAACAGCTGTTCGTCAGCTACAGACGCGAACGCTCCCAATGCCTGATTATACACTGTTTAGTACACGCCGCTCTACACAGCAAGGGCCGGCAAGGGGCAGATGTGATATTCACCAGTGCTTTTTTGATTGGTTATCCATGCCACTCTTTACAGCAAGGGGCGGATGCGATATTGAGCAGTCTTTTTTTGGGGGATGGTTTTCTCAATAAAATAGACGTCTCACATCCGCCCCTTGCTGTATAGAGCAGCGTGGATAACCAATCAAAAACGCACTGGTCAATATCACATCCGCTCCTTGCTATGTAGAGCGGCGTGTACTATAGAGAGCCCTGTATAAGCAGGCATCGGGAGCGTCAATCAGCTGTTGAGGCTCGGAGATTTCCGTGGCCTCCTACTGCGCATGCCCTGCTCCTGGCCGCGACTGCGCAGTCGAGGCAGGAGCCTATCCGATGGAGGAACCAGCTCGACAAGACACCGGCTCAATAGAAACTGGTCGACATTTGGCCCATGTATAGGGCAGCTGTGCCAGCTTCTGTTGAAGGGTCATGACCGTAAAAGATCTGCCGACCGGGTTACTGCCTTAGCCAATGGCTGGAGTGTTCTGGAGGGGGGGGGACAACAGGGGAGATTGCTGTACTAACATTGAATTGTTAATACACCGGCTCCGAGCGATCACTTTTTTTTGAGTTGAACAAGGCTTTAGGGAAACAGCTCTTGTCCACAAAGCAGTGCTGTGACCAATGCATAAATATCTGTTTTCAAGTGTGTTATTGCAGGGTACAAATTTGAGACATCACAAGGATGCAGGAAGCAGCAATAATGTAGGTCACAGTTATTAATTACCTGTCCCACTGATTGTGCAGTGGATCTTTCCTTTCCTTCCATGCCACAGAATCATCCACATCTGACACACTTTCTGGGGTAAAAGCCAAACACTGTGGCCCAGAATCAGATAGGAGAAACGACGGCGTATCTCTAAGGCCGCCGGTCGTATCTATGCGACTGATTCATAGAATCAGTTACGCATAGATATGCCTAAGATCCGACAGGTGTAAGTGACTTACACCGTCAGATCTTAGGCTGCAATTCCAGGCCGGCCGCTAGGTGGCACTTCCGTGTCTTTTACGCGTTGAATATGCTAATGAGCATTTACGCCGATTCAGAAACGAACGCCCGCCCGTCGTTTTTTTTTTACGCCGCTTGCGTTCGGCTTTTTCCGGCGTATAGTTACCCCTGCTATGTGAGGCGTATCCTATGTTAAGTATGGGCGTCGTTCCCGCGCCGAGTTTTGAATCTTTACGTCGTTTGCGTAAGTCGATTCAGAATACGGCCGGATGCAAGTTACGCTCACGCCGAAACCAATGACGTCCTGGCGACGTCATTGGGAGCAATGCACGCCGAGAAATTTCGCGGACGGCGCATGCGCAGTTAAATCGGCGCGGGGACGCGCCTGATTTAAATACTACACTCCCCCTAGCCGCGGAATTTGAATTCCGCCGGGGGATTTACGATACGCCCCTGCAAGTTTTGAGGTAAGTGCTTTCTGAATACAGCACTAGCCTCTCAAACTTGCGCCGGCGGATCGTAAATCAGATAGATTAGCGGATCTTTAGATCCGCGTAATCTATCTGAATCTACCGCTGTGGCTCCATTGTCAGCCACAATGTCACTACTGTGTCCTCTAGTGAAATAAAGGCTGGTGGATGGAATCACAGAGAACAGAGGGGAACCAGGAATCAACACTTTTGAGGTAAGTGCTTTCTGAATACAGCACTAGCCTCTCAAACTTGCGCCGGCGGATCGTAAATCAGATAGATTAGCGGATCTTTAGATCCGCGTAATCTATCTGAATCTACCGCTGTGGCTCCATTGTCAGCCACAATGTCACTACTGTGTCCTCTAGTGAAATAAAGGCTGGTGGATGGAATCACAGAGAACAGAGGGGAACCAGGAATCAACACTCTTGGAAGTAGCAGATGCAGAAGAACATGGCAAAAGTAGGTCCTCAAGAGAGTGACATTCTGTGATGCAGGCAAGATATGGATATCCTGACATTTTGAGGTATGGATAATATGGTATGTATATTTGTCATGGGACTGGAGAATATACTCTACCTTTGCATCAGGTAACTTGTTGCTGGATACATTAGTTACACATAAATATGGACATGTCTTTATGTATTAGGAGAATCTTTAAAGGCATTTTACACTATTAAATGTTTTCTTTTTTTAACTAGGTTTAGGATTCCTCAATGTCCATGGTTTGCTGCAGCTAGCCTTTCCCTAAACTTTAAAGGAACAAGACAACTTAATGTCCTGAGTCACAGTGTCCAGTGTGCGAGTGCTAATATAATTACAAAAACAACTTGTTGCATGTTAAGCTCTGTGTGTCTGTGAATGCTCAGCCTGTTTGTGGCTGGCAGATCCAATTAGATCTCACCTTTACCAACACTAGTCTAAGGTCTGGTACACATGCTAAGTTTAATTTTCATTCAACCCAGCAGGCTGAAAAAAAAAAAAAGAACTGGAGGAGCTCGCTGTACTATGTCATGTTAACCACTTGACGTCCGCGCTATAGCCAAATGACGGCTACAGCGCGGACCTGAATTTCCAGGAGGTCGTCAATAGACGTCCTCCCCTTTGCACGCACCCCCTTCAGGGCGCACACTGTGATCACAGAGTCACTGAGACTCGGGTGATCACAGATCCAAGTAAGGCCCTTTACCACGTGATCAGCTGTCAGCCAATGACAGCTGACTGCGTGATGTAAACAAAAGCTCAGTAATCTTTTTTGTTTTTTTTCTTCTCGCGCTGACAAGGAGAAAGAAAAAGCGGTCACGGGCTTAAGTGCAAGGGACATTGGTCCCGAAGAGGAAGGAGGCACATCTGCCTCATCTGTGCCCACAATTACCGCCTGCCAGTGCCACCTGCCATTGCCCACAGTGCCACCTATCAATGCCCACAAGTGCCACCTATTAATGCCTCATCAATGCCACCTAGCAGTGCTGCCTATCAGTGTAACCTACCAGTGCCCATCACTGCCACCCACCAGTGCCACCTATCAATGCCCTTCAGTGCCACCTCTCAGTGGCCACCAGTGCTGCCTATTAGTGCCTACCAGTGCCGCTTTATCGGTGCCCATCAGTGCAGGCTATCAGTGCCCATAAAAAAATTACCCGTTTGCTAAATTTTATAACAAAATATAAAAAAATATATATATTTTTTTTTAATTCTGTCTCTTCTTTTTTTTTTTTTACAAAAAATAAAAACCGCAGAGGTGATCGAATACCACCAAAATAAAGCTCTATTTGTAGGGGAAAAAATTATAAAAATGTCATTTGGGTACAGTGTTTTATGACCGCGCAATTGTCATTCAAAGAGTGAGAGCGCTGAAAATTGGTCTGGGCAGGAGGGGGGTTTAAGTGCCCAGTAAGCATGTGGTTAATACAGTGATCTCCCCGCTTGTGCTATTGGGTTCGGACAGCATCATAACACACCGGTCAGTGCTTGCAGCCATTGGCTGACTGCTAATTGGATGCCTATCTGCTGCTGGTTTTCCAGTATGTTCATTCGATAGAAGCAGGTCATGAGATCGGCTTCTGTCAGACAAGGACTTGTACATACGGGCCGAATGTCAACTAGTTTCTTTACTGGGTGATTTTGGCTGATATTTTGCCTATATGTATGGGGATTAGGAGACCCAGGGATTATGTGATATGTAAGATGCAATATAATAGTTTTTTTTTCAGCATACTTACCTATAAAATCCTTTTCTTCAAGTACATCACGAGACACAGAATGAGGCTATTATTCCTTACTTACTGGGTTATACTGCATCTCCAGGTAAATGGACACTGGTAGACCAAAGGTCTTTAGACAGGAACAGATCCTCTATATCAGTGGTCATCAACCCTGCCCTACAGGGCCCACTAACAGGCCAGGATAACTGAAATACATCACAGGTGATATCATTTGCTGCACAGTGATTGCAGTATTCTAGACTGCATCTCCCCATGGTAATACATAAAACCTGGCCTGTTAGTGGGCCCTGTAGGGCAGGGTTGATGACCACTGCTCTATATAACCCCTCCCATACAGGGAGTACTTCAGTTTTGTAACAAGCACTTAATCCTCAAAAAGAGGAGAGGGACCTCTGCGTCCCGTGATGTACTCAAAGAAAAGGATTTTACAGGCAAGTATGATGGAAAAATCCTATTTTCTTTATTATACATAACAAGACACAGAGTGAGACTATTATTCCTTACTTACTGGGATGTTCTAGAGCAATAGCATTGAGGGGAGGGAGACACCCTGACAAAACAATAACCATCAGACCTATATAGCAGCCCACAGTACACTGCGGCCAAAAGCCGAATCTTCGACTGCTCAAACATCCACTTGATAAAATGTTGTGAACATATGCACTGAAGACCAGGTAGCAGCCTTACAAATCTGAGCCACAGATACCTGATGGCGAAAAGCCCAGGAAGTTCCTACACTCCTGGTATAATGAGCTTTCACCCTAAAATGGAGGAACCCTACGTGTCAGACCATAGGCCTGAATTACCAACTGGTGGACCCAATTGGCAATGGAAGCTTTGAAAGCTGCCTGCCCCTTTTTGGTTCCTTCTGGTAAAAAAAAAAAAGAAGAGGTTGACCCTTAGATCTCCGCAGATCTAGACAAACTGACTGTTCGCACTACATCCAAGGAATGCAGTTGTTTCTCTTCCGCCGAACAAAGCTGAGAGAAAAAAGAAGGAAAAACAATGTCCTGATCAAAATGATAGGCCGACACCACCATAGGCAAGAAGGATGGAACAGATCATAGCACAACCCTGTCATGGTGAAGGATCAAGTATGGTTCCCTGCATGAAAGACAACACCTCTAGCCAAGGTAATGGCCATCAGGAAGGCTAGCTTGCGTGACAGCAAGACTAATAGAATTCCCTTGAAAGGCTCAAACGGTTGTTTCTGTAACACTGACTGCATCAAGTTTAAGTCCCAAGGACACATAGGTAACCTAATGGCGGGAAGCGAACAAGATAACCCCATGCATTAAGGTTGGGATCAGTGAATGAGAGGCTAAAGGGCCTTTGGAAGTATACGGACAAGGTGGAAATCTGACACTCAATTGTACTCAAAGCCAATCCGATTTTCACAGCCGACTGCAGAAAAGTGAGAATTCTCCCAATCACGTATTTCCGAGGATGCCATTTTCTGGCTTCACGCCAAGCAATATAGGCTTTCCAGATCCTATAATAGATCTTCCTTGTGACCGTTTTTCTGGCATTCATTAGGTAGGCACCACCAATCCCAAGATGCCACGGTCCTTTAACACCCTGGGTTCAATAGCCATGCCGTCAAATTTAGAGACTCTAAATTGGAGTGGAATATAGGACCTTGAGACAGTAGATCAGGGCGGGGTGGAAGTGTCCATGGCCAGTATATTGCCAAACCCCCAAACAGATCTGCTGGCGGCTGAGATAATCTGCCTTCCAGTTCTCTATTCCTGGGTTATGGACCACCGACAGAACTGACACATGTCCCTCGGCCCAGGTTAATATATGGTTGAACAGCTCCTGGTACCATTCTGGTGGTTGATATAGGCCATTGCAGTGGCATTGTCGGACTGAATCCTGATAGGGCAGTCCTGAAGCTCCACCCACCAGGACTGTAGGGCCAGACGTACCGCCCGTAACTCCAGGATGTTGATGGGAAGGCTCTGCTCTGCTTTTGACCATCTCCCCTGAGCCCTTCTAGGGGTCTCTCTCCAGAAGGCGTTTGTGGTCAGTACTCTCCAAGACACCGGGAGGAAGGATATTCCTTTAATAATGACTCCAGTTTCTTGTCAACAGGGTCTTTCAAGCCCTGTGCATTATCCACTGGACAAGTTAAGTTTTTGTTTAAGGAAGAGACTGTTCCATCTACAGCTGGCATGCTCCATTTCTTAACAAACTTTTCCTCCATGGGATATAAAAGGGAAAACCTCTTAGGAGGAACATAAATCCTGTCAGAATGTTCCCAATCAGCATACACTGCCTGTTCCAACAGCGGGTGCAAGGGAAAAGCCTGTGCAGCCTGAGGAGGCTTCAGGGACCCCAAAGAGGACAAGGGAGTCTCAGAAACCTCTGCAGGAGGCAGAACGAACCATCTTGGTAAGAGTCTGGATCAAAAGCCTCTGCTACTGAGAAAAAGTGTATAAATATTGCGCCTAATAAAATATACTTAATATAAGCCGCTATCCCCAACTAACCAAACTGGAAAGACGTGGTGAAAAAAAATTTATATAAAATATTATATTAATGGGGGCACTCAAAAAATTATTACACAAGTTAATTGATTAATGGTATAGACACCAGCCTGCCCACACCATCTAAATTACTAGAAATAATGTGTGAACCTAGAAATAATTATAAACAAATTGAGGTTAATTGAATAATAAAGTGCACATAAAATATGAACCACGGGTATTGTTGTGAAACAAATGTGAACACCTCTATGTAAACCCGATTTGTAAATCGATTCATATAGTGATGCTGCTTGGAATATATGTACCAAAACAGAACAAAAACCAGTCCTAATAAAGTCCTCAAGACAAAATTAGTGCATACACACAATTGTAGTGACAATCTTGATGATGATTTTCTTGAAAAAAACGTCCGTTGAAGAAAACAATCCAAAACTTAAAGTGGCTTGCTACATTCACCCTCACCACAGTTGCAAATAAATGACACCCAAAAGTGCTCAAGGTAAGGATGGCAGCTTACCAGAACACATTGACCCTTTTAATTAAAAAAGAGGTCTAATGTGCTTGTAGTTATAATGGATGATGGCAGATAGGGGAAATTGATGCAGATGATGCAGACAAGATCAGAACTTTTCATACACTGGCAGGCTCAGAACTGGATATGCAAATGACAAGATAGACCGAACATAGTGTAATCCCAGTTAACCACTTAACGCCCGCCGCACAACTATATACGTCCGTCGAACGGCACGGACAGGCAGATGGGCGTATATATACGTCCCTGCCTATTCGCGGGTCGGGGGTCCGATCGGGACCCCCCCCACTCCGTGCGGCGGTCGGTAAGTGGTTACGAGCGTCCCGGGATGAGGGGGGCGGCTATTCGATTCCAGCCGCCTCCTCTCGATTGCTCCTAGCCAATGAGCGTCCTGCTCAGCCCCTTCCTGTGTTAAGTGTAAACACAGGAAGGGGAAGTGAAGTCCTCTCTCCTCGTGTGGGTCTTTTTCGTCTGGATCCGGAGGAGAGAGGACTTCTGTAACGTGAGTTGCACCAAACACAACACTAACACGTTACACATAGGCACACAACCCCCCCCCCCCCCAGTCACCGCTGATCACCCCCCCCCCCCCCATCCAACTGTCAAAGTGTCACTATTGCAGTGATCATTTATTTTCTGATCACTGCAATTAGTGTCATTTGTAACAGAAAAAAGTGTTAGGGACATTAGCTTTAGGCCCCCTACCCCCCCTAATAAAGGTTTAACCCCTTGATCACCACCCTAATTAACCCTTTCACCCCCTATTGCCAGTGTCACTAAGCGATCGGTTTTCTGATCGCTGTATTAGTGTCACTTTTGCCGCTAGGTAGCTAGTTTTTTTTGAGGTTCGCCGCCAGGTTTATATAGCGTTAGGTACCCCCATAAATAAAGGTTTTAACCCCCTGATTGCCCCCTAGTTAACCCTTTCACCAGTGATCACCGTATAAGTGTTACGGTTGACGCTGGTTAGTTAGTTTGCTGTTTATAGCATCAGGGCACCCGCCGTATATAACCCAATAAAGGTTTAAACCCCTGATCGCCCGGCGGGTGATATAAATTAAATTTTAGTGTCAGTCAGGGTCTGCGTCACCCCAGGCAGCGTTAGGTTAGTGCCAGTACCGCTTACACCCACTCGCAAAGCATACACCCCCCTTAGTGGTATAGTATCTGAACGGATCGATACCTGATCTGATCAGATCTATACTAGCGTACCCAGCAGTTTAGGGTACCCCAAAAACGCATTGTTAGCGGAATCAGCCCAGATACCCGCTAGCACCTGCATTTTCCCCCTCTGCCCAGCCCAGCCCACCCAAGTGCAGTATCGATCGATCACTGTCACTTCAAAAACACAAGACACATAACTGCAGCGTTCGCAGAGACAGGCCTGATCCCTGCGATCGCTAACAGTTTTTTTTTTAAGCATTTTCTACATTTGCTTTTCAATAGTCAGGTGCTTTTTTTACCTGTGAATCATCACCAGTGTACGACTAAATTTAGAGTCCAAAATGGCAAAGCGAACGTACACTGATGAACAGGCCTACTTGTTCATGAGCTTGACGGATAGTGAAGAGGAGGTCACGCATCTGTCAGAATCTGGCTCAGAATATGAACCCGTTTACGACAGCGGCTCCATGTCAGATAGCTCTGACGACGAAGTTGAGGTCCCTGCTAAGGCCAGGCGTACCCGACCCCGTTCTGATGTTGTTGAGCAGCAAGAACCGCAGGACCCTTGTATGGAGCAGAGAAGTATTAGCGCCGCTATTCCTTCTGGTGGATTGGCAAGCACCAGTGGCCTAGTACACCCTGGTCGTTCATCCAGCACTGCAGTAAGACGTGGTGACGTGGCGAGTCCCATAAGTGCAGTTCAAGCTGGCGAGGTGGCAAGCACAAGTAGTGTCCCGCTGCCACCAAGAAGAAGACAGAGACAGGCCCGTCGTGCCCATAGTGCCCTTCCTGCAGAATTCGCCTATCCTATATGGGTCCCCAACACTTCTGCAGCACCCGTACTTCCCCCATTCACTGGCCAACCCAGTATTCAGGTGGATACAGCTAATTTTATGCCACTTGATTTCTATTCGCTGTATTTCACGGAAGATCTCTATAGATCTATTGTGGACCAGACTAATTTATATGCTGGTACTTACATCGCCGTTAATCCCCAGTCTCTCCTTGCCAAAGAATGGAAACCTCTTGAGGTTTCCGAATTTAAGACCTTTCTGGGCCTTACCCTCAACATGGGCATACACCCATTTCCGAAGTTGCGGATGTATTGGTCCACACATCCCATCGACAATATGCCCGTGTTCTCTGCTCACATGGCCAGGAATCGATACGAGGCGATCCTGCGGTTCCTGCATTTCAATGACAATGCACTTTGTCGTCCACGTGGAGACCCTGAATATGACCGGCTCTACAAAATTCGGCCCCTCATAAACCATTTCAACGAACGTTATGCAGCCTTGTTTAATCCCCAGCAGGTTGTATGCGTTGATGAGTCCCTGATTAAATTTTCTGGCCGCTTGTCTTTCAAACAGTTCCTTCCCAGCAAGCGTGCCAGATATGGGTTCAAGCTCTATAAGCTCTGTGACAGGGCAACAGGCTACACATGGAGCTTTAGGGTTTATGAGGGCAAAGATAGTGAGGTAGAGCCGGAAGGATGACCAGATTACATGGGGAGCGCTGGCAAGATCGTTTGGGACTTGGTGTCACCCTTATTCGTAAAGGGGTACCACTTGTATGTGGACAATTTTTACAGTAGCGTGCCACTTTTTAGTCACTTGTTTGATCATCAGATTGGAGCATGTGGCACCGTGCGACCCAATCGCCGGGGCTTTCCCCAGCGGCTTGTAGATGCCCGTCTTAGGCTGGGGGCGAGAGCCTGCTACAGATGTAAAAATTTGCTCGCTGTGAAGTGGCGGGACAATAGGAATGTTTTCGTTCTTACCACCCTTCACGCAGACACGACAGTACAAATTCGTACGGCGACTGGTGTTGTGGAGAAACCCCTCTGTGTCCACGAATATAACCTTAATATGGGAGGGGTGGACCTCAACGACCAGATGATGGCGCCGTATCCTATTGCCCATAAGGCGAGACGCTGGTACAAAAAAGTGTCTCTATATTTATTTCAATTGACTTTACTGAATGCTTTTGTCTTATACAAAGCTTCAGGACAGAACGGATCCTTCCTTCAATTCCAGAGGGATATCGTCACAGAATTCCTGTATCCAGGCGGTTCTGTACCTCACCAGCCCCTACCAAATGCAGTAAGCCGACTACATGAGAGGCATTTTGTATATGCCCTCAGGAGTACCCCTACCCAAAAAGCCCCCCAAAGAAAATGTCGTGTCTGTACCAAGCGCGGATTTAGGCGTGACA
Source organism: Rana temporaria (assembly GCF_905171775.1). Lineage (NCBI taxonomy): Eukaryota > Metazoa > Chordata > Amphibia > Anura > Ranidae > Rana > Rana temporaria. Next base: position 285,233,066 of record NC_053492.1, read on the forward strand.
TCCGTTATTTTTGTCCCCAATGTCCTGCCGATCCTGGTCTTTGTATTGGTGAATGTTTTGAACGCTTCCACACACGAGTGAAGTATTAGCGTAGGGTAAAACATTTCACAGGCTAGGCACACTTACACAGGGTCTCCCAAGATGCCATCGCATTTTGAGAGACCCAAACCTGGATCCAGAAAGTTCAACAGTTACAGTTACAAAAAAAGTGTTAAAAAAAAAAAGTAAAAAATAAAAAACACAAAAAAAAAAAAAAAATAGTTGTCGTTTTATTGTTCTCTCCCTCTCTATTCTCTCTCTATTGTTCTGCTCTTTTTTACTGTATTCTATTCTGCAAAGTTTTATTGTTATGTTTTTTCATGCTTGCTTTTCAGGTATGTCATTTACTTTACTCTTTTCAGGTACGCCATTCAGCTGTTGCACGGACTTATTTATCTTGACAGCAACAGCGTTTGCTCCCACGATATATAAAGCCGCGACTCCAGTGCTGTAGGAGGTGATTTCACCACCACAGTTAAAAAAAGAGCATATATGCCGAAGCATGGGGGCATTAGGGGCGGAGGAGCGATTTTGCTCCTAATGCCGCGTATATACGGTCGACATTCCTACGGAGGCTTGCCCGTGGAAAAGTCTGACCGTGTGTATGCGGCATAACTTTTTATGCCGCGTACATACGATCGAAATTCTGACGGAGGCTTGCCCGTGGAAAAGTCCGACCGTGTGTACGTGGCATAACTTTTTTGTGGGAGGATGCCCCCATGCTTCGGCATATATATATTTTAGGTACAGGTTGCGTTAAATGTTTTATTTTTTACTATGTTTTTTTTGGTATTTGCTTTGCAGGTATGGTATGATCTTACTGTTATACTGTAATGTTACTTTGTTTTAATGTCAACCATCATTTGCTTAGCAGGTACGCCATTCAGTTGCAGCGCGGATTTATTTAGCGTGACAGCAACAGAGTTTGCTCCCACGATATAGAAAGCCGCGACTCCAAAACTGTAGGAGGTGATTTCACCACCACAGTTAAAAAAAGAGCATATATGCCGAAGCATGGGGGCATTAGGGGCGGAGGAGCGATTTTGCTCCTAATGCCGCGTACGTACGGTTGACATTCCTACGGAGGCTTTCCCGTGGAAAAGTCTGACCATGTGTACACGGCATAGAAAAGTCCGACCGTGTGTACGCGGCATAGAAAAGTCCAACCGTGTGTACGCGGCATAACTTTTTTGCGGGAGGATGCCCCCATGCGTCGGCATATATAAATGGTGCATGTGTGCCCATCATTAGAAGTGGGTGGATGAAGGGAGGTATTCTAATGGTGGGCATACCCACCGATCAATCTTTTTTTCGTTCAGCCAACAGGCTGCATGAAAAAAAAGATTACAATACATGTCCAACAAGAACCATCAACGTACTGGTATGTTGCTGGACTTTGAATGGTTATACCAGAATGATGCCTGCGGGTTTAGGCATCATCTTGGTATCATTCTTTTCAGCCAGCGGTCGGCTTTCATGTAAAAGCAGTCCTAGCGGCTAATTAGCCTCTAGACTGCTTTTACATTCAGTGGGAGGGAATGTCCCCATTTTTTTTAAAAAAGAGTACCTGTCACTAACTATTGCTATCATAAGGGATATTTACATTCCCTGAGATAACAATAAAAATGGTAAAAAAATAAATAAAATGGAAGGAACAGTTTACAAATAAAATAAAAAAAGCGAAATAAATATATTAAAAAAATAAATAAATAAAAAAAAGCATCCCTGTCCCCACCTGCTCTTGCGCAAAGGCGAACGCAAGCGTCGGTCTGGAGTCATATGTAAACATCAATTGCACCATGCATGTGAGGTATCACCGCGAAGGGCAGATCGAGGGCAGTCATTTTAGCAGTAGATCTTCTCTGTAAATCGAATGTGGTAACCTGTAAAGGCTTTTAAAGGCTTTTAAAAATGTATGTAGTTTGTCGCCACTGCGCGTTTGTGCGCAATTTTAAAGTATGTCGTGTTTGGTATCCATGTACTCGGCCTAAGATCATCATTTTTATTTCATCAATAATTTGGGCAATATAGTGTGTTTTAGTGCTTTAAAATAAAAAAAAGTGTATTTTTTCCCCAAAAAATGCGTTTGAAAAAACGCTGCGCAAATACTGTGTGGAAAAAAAAATTGCAACACCCACTATTTTAATCTGTAGGGCCTTTGCTTTAAAAAAATATATAATGTTTGGGGGTTCAACTTAACTTTCTTGCAAAAAAAAAAAATGTTTTTATGTAAACAAACAGTGTCAGAAAGGGCTTTTTTTTTTAAGTGGTTAGAAGAGTGGGTGATGTGTGTCATAAGCTTCTAAATGTTGTGCATAAAATGCCAGGACAATTCAAAACCCCCCCAAATGACCCCATTTTGGAAAGTAGACACCCCAATCTATTTGCTGAGAGGCATCGCGAGTCCATGGAATATTTTATATTTTGACCCAAGTTGCGGGAAAAATAAATAGATATTTTTTTTTTTTTTTTTTTTTTGCGCAAAGTTGTCACTAAATGATATATTGCTCAAACATGCCATGGGCATATGTGAAATTACACCCCAAAATACATTCTGCTGCTTCTCCTGAGTACGGGGATACCACATGTGTACGCGGCTAGGCTCACAAAAAGTCCCACATGTCCCACATGTGGTATCCCCGTACTCAGGAGAAGCAGCAGAATGTATTTTGGGGTGCAATTCCACATATAACCATGGCATGTGTGAGCAATATATCATTTAGTGACAACTTTGTGCAAAAAAAAATCAGTTTGTCATATTCTCGCAACTTGTGTCAAAATAGAAAATATTCCATGGACTCGACATGCCTCTCAGCAAATAGCTTGGGGTGTCTACTTTCCAAAATGGGGTCATTTGGGGGGGGGTTTGTGCTATTTTGGCATTTTATGGCCTTCGAAACCTTGATAGGTAGTGAGGAGTGAAATCAAAAATTTGCGCCCTTAGAAATGCTGAAGGCGGTGCTTGGTTTTTGGGGCCCCGTACGCGGCTAGGCTCCCAAAAAGTCCCAAACATGTGGTATCACCGTACTCAGGAGAAGCAGCAGAATGTATTTTGGGGTGCAATTCCACATATAACCATGGCATGTGTGAGCAATATATCATTTAGTAACAACTTTTTGTAAAAAAAAATTATTTTTTTGTCATTATTCAATCACTTGGGACAAAAAAAAAATATTCAATGGACTCAACATGCCTCTCAGCAGTTTCCTTGGGGTGTCTACTTTCCAAAGTGGGGTCATTTGGGGGGGTTTTGTACTGCCCTGCCATTTTAGCACCTCAAGAAATGAGATAGGCAGTCATAAAATAAAAGCTGTGTAAATTCCAGAAAATGTACCCTAGTTTGTAGACGCTATAACTTTTGCGAAAACCAATAAATACGCTTATTGCGATTTTTTTTACTAAAGACATGTGGCTGAATACATTTTGGCCTAAATGTTTGACTAAAATTTCGTTTATTCGATATTTTTTACTTTTTGTTTTAAGAAAAATCAATTTTTTAAAAAAAATTACGGTCTTTTTCCGTTTATATGGCAAAAAATAAAATTCGCAGAGGCAATCAAATACCATCAAAAGAAAGCTCTATTTGTGGGAAGAAAAGGACGCAAGTTTCGTTTCGGTACAATATTGCATGACCGCGCAATTACCAGTTAAAGCAGCGCAGTGCCAAATTGTAAAAACACCTCTGGGCATTAAGCTGCATATTGGTCCGGGGCTTAAGTGGTTAATATTTTTTTTTAAATACAAGTAACAAGCCAAGTGGCCGCTTACATTTGTGGGTGCCTCAGACCCGGCACTGAGGCTGGATAGCAGTTCACAAAGTCCTGTAATGGAGATGCCTGGCGTGCGTTCCACCTGTACGGCGGTGAGCCAGGGGGACCGGAGGTGACGTAATCACGTGACCTAGTTGTGCCTCCTGAGTTTTAGTGTTCACTCCCTTGGACCTGTAAAGCACCCAGCAGGAATGCCTTAGCTCTGCGGTGTCCAGGATTACACTATGCAGGGTCTAGTGCCCAAAGGTCACATTACAGGCAAACCCTTGCAGGAAAGCTTGCGTCTTCTTTGTGAGGTTCGGGCACCATTTATCTTAGCATATAAGCTTGTTTCAAATGGATCCGATCGGTCACTCCCATGATTCATCTTAGAACCATGCTGGGACTTCAAGACCTGGAGCTCGAGAGAGATCAAACAAGCGTGTCCATCCACCTTGCAAACACTGGTAAAAACTGAAGTACTTCCTATATGGGAGGGGTTATATAGGGCATCACTTCCTGTCTAAAGACCTTTGGTCTACCAGTGTCCATTCACTGGAGATGAAGTATAACCCAGTAATGAATAATAGCCTAACTCTGTGTCTTGTGATGTATGATAAAGAAATGATATCTTTGTTTTGAGTTCAATAGCACATTACATTTTTAAATGTATACTGAAGGTACAGAAAACTTGCTCAGCTCTTCAATTTTTCATCCAGTCACTGGCTATCATATCTAGGAAAGGATTTTGCTTACCTGTTTGAAATGGGTGTGAAGTATTCCCAAATACACCCACTGTAGGGTCCTTGTTCCTTGCATGCAGAAATCCTAATTTGAAAAACATTTAGTAATAATATTAATAATAATGTGGGGAGTGAATTTTTAACAAGCTAAGTAGCCTAAGTTTGCCATTTAGTGTTGAACATGACCTGGTTTGACACACTGGGTTATAACCCTATTACCTATGCTGTCTTTTAAATGCATTTACTGCTTTAATAAGCAATAAATGAATTAAATTCTGAACTGCATGCGGAAGCTCTTTTGTGCTGTCTTCCTTGCTTGCTGAGTAATTCATTGCTGGGAGATCACAAAGGGCCTGTGAATACAAGTTACAATAAGACAGCGTTCCTACCTACAATCCACACACTAGGACGCAGGGTTTCTGAGATTCCCAGAGAGTGATACTGCCTAGCTGTGCAAGGACCTGTAAAGTATATTACAGCACTCTGTGGGGGATCAAGGTATAAACAGGGCTCTTTTGTGAATAAACTGTTCTGCAAATAAAGCCACGAAGCAATAATCATTTCCTTTACCTTTTATCCTGGTGAAGAGCACGGCCTGACAAAGATCACCTAGTTTTTCGGTTTAGAATAGAGTAGGGAAGGGTTAAAACCCATCAGGTTATTTTGTGTGCCCCCATTGGATAATTAACTGTCAGCTCTTGTTCTGTTGGTAATATATACATTTCAGACGTTGGACAGACTGCAGAGGAACTACAACCCCTGCCAGTTGACAACCAGAGTTTTACTTTCCCAGCTTTCTCTAGTGGTTATTGTATAGGAAGTGAAGAGAAATCTCTCCAATGGTACACAGATGGCAAAAACAAACCTGTCAGGGGTATAACCCTACATTATTCTATCCAATGACCCTGTCATTAAAGAGAAGATCCAGTGATTTTTTAAAGTTAGCAGCTAAAAAGACTGTAGCTGCTAACTTTTAATAAACAGATACTCACCCATTCCAGGATCCAGCAATGTGCCATCCCTTCCCTACGTCTTCTGACCCAGGGCTGACATCTCAACTCTGGGCACCCGGCTGTGACAGCTTGTGGCTTTACAGTTGGGTGGCCACTGTGCATGCCCAGGCTGTGCATTGTGAATGGTCCCACGATCTTCTGGGACCTGTGACGTGTCCCAGATGACTGTGAGGAAAGAGGGGCAAATAACTTCTGCTCGGATCCCCTGGACGATCCGAGCAGAAGTGGGAGCAGGTACCTGTCAAAACCAGGTAACCGCTCCCCCACCAAAGAAAAGTGCCATTTGATGAAGAGGAGGGGGGGAGGAGGCCTTAAAGCAAAACTTCCCCTTTTGGATGGAGCTCCACTTTACGTAAAACGATCATTAAAAACCCATACTTGTAAATACTTACCTTTCCTAATGTTCATACCACCAAACACTGATCAGATCAGTAGAAATGGTCCCCTGAAGTCCACTGAAAAACCAACACTGATCCATAAAAAAAGCCATATTTGTAGAAGAAAGTCAAAATGTATCTTTGATGCCACTGAACTCTCCTCCTATCAGTAGAAATGGTCACCAAAATCTGTAGCGAAAACAAAACTTCCAGAAGTGTTCATCTCCTGGATCCTCCGCGGCTCTCGCTGCTGCTCTGGCATAGGATGCATTAAGGTTAAAAAAAAAAAAAAAAAACCTTTACAACCCCTTTAAGTATGCGTTTGTATTTGTGTGCGAACACGTGAGGACAGGGGAGATTTAAATTTTTATTTTTTTTTTACTTTGTCCCTTTATTAAATTTCTTATCGACTTTATTGCTATCAGAAGAGATAAACAATATCCCTTGTGATAGCATGGGCTGTGACAGGTCCACTGCATGGAGAGATATGGGGTATTTTAGACCCCAGATTCCTCCCTTTGGCCTCTGATCTCACAGAGGGAGGAACGTCAGTCTCTGTGTTCAGTGCACAGGATCGGAGCGTCCTCGGGCTTCACGATCAGACAGCAGAGCCTGGGAAAGGCGGTGGGGTTTGGCAGGCACATTCCAGTATAACCACTACAAGTCCAGAACCTCATATGAATAAGAATGAGCTCAGGCGTGTTCGCAAGTCCACCTGCCCGTGCCCACCAGGAATCTGACACTTCCGCAGTGCTAATCACAGGCAGTGAGACATTTCTCAATCTGAAATGTCTCACTGCCTGTGATTAGCGCTGTGGAGTGTCAGCTTCCTGGCAGGCAAGGGCACGTGGACTTGCGAACACGCCTGAGCTTATCCTTACATAAGATGTTCTACAGGGTGGAAGAGGTTAAAGAAGAGCTAAAGGCAAATGTTTTTTTTTTTTTTTACTTTATTTTGGGAAAGAATAAGCGAGGTTCTACGACTTGAAAGTCACACGATTTCAGGGAAACTTGTGAAAAATTTAGGGTCTGTGGACTTCAACTCTCATCAAAGTCAGACCAAAGTAGTACAGGACTACTTTGAAGTTGCACAGCTATGAATGGTTATTATTGGGAATCATGGGGTATGACTTGTCATGCGACTCTGATGTCCAAAGCCGCAAGAAAAGTCGCACAAGTGTGAAAGGTGCCTAAAAAGCTCCCCCCCCTCTCTTTTTCTCTTCCTGGTGACAACTCAACATTTTGAATTTTCTTTCACTCTCAGTAAAACCGTAAGCAGAACAAAAAGAGACGGAAAACCCCCTTAATGTGGACACAGTGGGCAAGATTCTCTAAGATTGTGCGGCGGCGTCGCGTAAGCCATTTACACTACGCCGCCGCAACTTACTGGAGCAAGTGCCGTATTCCTCAAGCACTTGCTCCATAGTTTGCGGCGGCGTAGTGTAAATGGCCCAGCGTATCCCCGCGTAATTCAAAGGGGGCGGCTTGTATTTAAATTAAGCGCGCCCCCGTGCCGATCGAACTGCGCATGCGCCGGGCTTAAAATAGCCCAGTGCGCATGCTCCAGTTCTCGACGGAAAACGTCAATGACGCCGACGTGTGCGTCATTAACGCAAAGTCGTATTCAAGAACGACTTAGGAAAACGACGTACCCGACGGGAAAAGACGACGCGGACCTGACGCCATACTTAACATGGCATACGGCGGACTGGCGTAAGATTACCCCTCATATAGCAGGGGTAACCTTACGCTTACGCAAACGACGGCTACGCGACGCGAATTCGTTCGGGAATCGGCGTATCAGGCTCATTTGCATAAACAAATGAGACCTGAACGTAAACGCCACCTAGCGGCCGGCGGCAAATTTCATTTAAGATCCGACAGTGTAAGTGACTTACACCTGTCGGATCTACGGCGTATCTATGCGAAAATGATTCTAAGAATCAGACCCATAGATACCCGGGCTCAGAAACAGAGATACGACGGTGTTTCCTGAGATACTCCGTCATAACTCTTCTGAGAATCTGGCCCAGTGTGCAATAAAATACTAGAAAATGTTCTAGCCATGCCGCACTCTATCCAAACATTTAAAAAATTGTCTTTAGTTTACTTTAACACATTTCTCAGTGTACCATTACAGGATCCTAATGAGAGTTCCTACTGTCATTCTACTCAGAGTAGATGAGAACTGCAGTGTGCAATACTGACACATTCTCTAATCACTTTACATAAACGAAACATAACACTATTCTCCTGGTTGCAATGTCAAACAGCAATCCTGCCCTATTATCCCAAACACTCACCGTGGTGCAGCAGAGAAATGTGTACGGCTAGAAACTAGCAGAGCACAGATAGTTCCTGCTGTATACTGACAGTTCCTAGGGAGGAGGGGATTAGTTAGGGCTCGTTCATACCATACGTGCATGGGAACTGAAAGGAAAACTACACAGATTTCACTTGCAGATACATCAGTTTTCATGCACGTCAGTTATGTGACCTATTCACACCAATGTTGATGTCATGTCAGTTTTTTTCTTGTGCAGAAAAAAATCTGCACATGATAGTAGTGTTGTGGTTAGGGTTGTCACCTCATCCCTTTAAAACCGAACACATATTAATAACACATGTGCGTTGGAATATTAAAGCGGGGGTTCACCCTAAAAAAATATTTCTAACATTACATCTAGCATACGAACGACATTTACAGTATGCAGGTCTTTTTTTTTTTTCGCCGTACATACCGATATAGTGTGATTTTCTCGCTATATGGCGCCTGCACACGCCGTGTAGAGCTGACTGTGCAGGCACCGTATAGCGCCGAATCGCAGCTCGGCTATTTACGGAAAACTGGTGACGCGCCTTGTGCGACATGGGAACTTTTTCACAACACGTCAATCATCTAACCCAGGGGTAGAAACGCCCAGTCCCGCGGGAATCAGAACCCGGGGAGAAAATCACACTATATCGGTATGTACGACGAAAAAAAAAAAAAAGACCTGCATACTGTAAATGTCGTTTGCATGCTGGATGTAATGTTAGAAATATTTTTTATGGTGAATCCCCGCTTTAAGGTGGTAATTAAATGCATGAAATTGGCCCCAGAACCCATGTAATTAACCACTTGCCGACGAGCCGGCGTCAATATTTTGCGGCAGGTTGGCTCTATTGCGCGAATCGCCGTAGCTGTACGCCGGTTCATGCCATAGATACAGTCAGCACGTGCGCCCAGGGCTCTAGAGACCCGATGCGCGTGACTGGCGGCCACGATGTCCGCCAGACACCCGCAATCGTTCCATCAGTGTTGATTTAGTCGACTAAAAATTTTTAGCCGACTAAACGAATACTATTTTAGTAGACTAAAAACTAAAACAATTGAGATGACTAAAATGCGACTAAAACGAAAATGCCATTTTAGTCAAAAGACTAAAATGGGACTAAAACTAAAATAGCATTTTAGTCAAAAGACTAAGACTAAAACTAATTTGAAATTTGACTTCAAAATTAACACTGGTCTGTAGTGCATGTTCATACCATAAATAATAACATATTCGATTTTTTCACTACAGCAATATATAATGAGTTTGGAAACTATAGAGAAATATTAACGAATGCATTACAATTTAATTACACCCATTCGATTTTAGACGACTAAAATGAGTTTTAGTCGACTAAAATATACTGGAGATTTAGTCAACTAAATACGACTAAAACTAAAACAATTGCAGAAGACTAAAATAGGACTAAAACTAAAATGCCATTTTAGTCCTAAGACTAAAACTAAATCGAAATTTGCTTCTAAAATTAACACTGTGCTCCACAGAGAGACAGAACGGGGATCTGTCAATGTAAACAGATCTCAGTTCTGACAGGGGAGTACATAGGGCCTGATCCACAAAAACCCGGCGTAACTTAATTTTTCCCGTTTAAGTTACACCGCCGCAAAATCTCTACCTAAGTGCCCGATCCACAAAGCACTTACCTAGAAATTTTGAGCGGTGTAACTTAAATCCGTCCAGCGCAAGGCGTTCCTAATCTAATGGGGCGAGTCCCATTTAAATTAGGCGCGCTCCCACGCCGGACGTACTGCGCATGCTCCCGACGTTATTTTCCCGACGTGCTTTGCGCCGTTTTACGTTGCGCCGGGTTTTGAAAATCGCGACGGGCGTAAAAAAAAAAAAAGAGTTGCGGCGGGAAAAAAAATGTTTTACAAAAAAAATGACAGCGACGCGGGATAGAAGGGTATACTTTTACAAGGTGTAAACAGTTTACACCTTGTAAAAGCAGCCCTAATTTTGCGACGGCAAACTAATACTTACGGAGAAAAAACGAAGCGTAAAAGCTTCATGGATCTCCGTAAGTGCTAATTTGCATACCCGACGCTGGATTTCGACGAGAAATGCCCCCAGCGGCGGATGCGGTACTGCATCCTAAGATCCGACAGGGTAAGTCCCTTACACATGTCGGATCTTCTGCCTATCTATGTGAAACTGATTCTGTGGATCAGTTCCATAGATAGAAACAGGGATACGACGGCGTATCAGTAGATACGCCGGCGTATCCGTTTTGTGGATCAGGCCCATAGCTCCCAACTGTGCCTGATTTGGAGCAATGTCCCTCTGTCCCTCTTTACTCCTCATTTGTCCCTCATTTTGGTCAGATCTATATAGTTGTATATAAAATGCACGTTTTATCGTTTCCCAGTGCTAAACCTTTCATCTAATTTCTACATTGCTGCATTTGTAAATTTTAAAAGCCAATATAAAGGAATAATAGTGGTAAAAAAAAGCCCCTGTGAATTTAATTAACCTTTTTTTTTTCCAGTTAAGTCTCCTTTAAGGGGGTGTGACATGCCTACATATGTTTGCTAGTAGGTGTCCCTCGTTCATATCTCAAAATGTTGGGAGGTATGGGAATAGAGAGTGATCGTCTGTTCCTAGTGATCAGGAACAGC